>NC_092038.1:119122479-119290188 GCF_003086295.3 Arachis hypogaea
GCATACAAGTAGAAGATGAAATGACTTCAAACACGCAAGTCTCCTTCCATGGCAAGCTGTATGTAGGGTTTCACCGTTGTCAATGGCTACCTCCCATCCTCTCAGTGAAAACGATTGCATATGCTCTGTCACAGCAGCGGAATTCATCTGTCGGTTCTCGGTCAGGCCGGAATAGAATCCAGTGATTCTTTTGCGTCTGTCACTAACGCCCCGCCTGCTAGGAGTTTGAAGCTCGTCACAGTCACTCAATCATTGAATCCTACTCAGAATACCACAGACAAGGTTTAGACCTTCCGGATTCTCTTGAATGCCGCCATCAGTTCTAGCTTATACCACGAAGATTCCGATTAAAGAATCCAAGAGATAACTACTTAATCTAAGGTAGAAGGAGGTGGTTGTCAGGCACACGTTCATAGTTGAGAATGATGATGATTGTCACGGATCATCATTCATCCGGGTTAGAACAAGTGTTATCTTAGAATGGAAGCAAGCATGATTGAATAGAAACAGTAGTAATTGCATTAATCCATCAGACACAGCAGAGCTCCTCACCCCAACCATGGGGTTTAGAGACTCATGCCGTGGAAAGTACACAAAAAAGTGTAAGTGTCATCAGGTACAGATACAATGTCAAATGATCCTATTAATAGTAAACTAGTAGCCTAGGGTATACAGAATGAGTAAATGACGTAAAAATCCACTTCGGGCCACTTGGTGTGTGCTTGGGCTGAGCATTGAAGCTTTTAGTGTAGAGACGTTTTCTGGAGTTAAACGCCAGTTCTCATGCCAGTTTGGGCGTTTAACTCCAAGTTTATGCCAGTTCCGGCGTTTAACGCTGGAATTTCTGAGGGTAATTTGAGCGCCGGTTTGGGCCATCAAATCTTGGGCAAAGTATGGACTATCATATATTGCTGGAAAGCCCAGGATGTCTACTTTCCAAGCCGTTGAGAGCGCGCCAATTGGGCTTCTGTAGCTCCAAAAATCCACTTCGAGTCAGGGAGGTCAGAATCCACAGCATCTGCAGTCCTTTTTGGTCTCGGAATCAGATTTTTGCTCAGGACCCTCAATTTCAGCCAGAAAATACCTGAAATACAGAAAAACACACAAACTCATAGTAAAGTCCAGAAAAGTAAATTTTAGCTAAAAACTAATAAAAATATACTAAAAACTAACTAAATCATATAAAAACAACTAAAAACAATGCCAAAAAGCATAAATTTCCGCTCATCACAACACCAAACTTAAATTGTTGCTTGTCCCAAGCAACTGAAATCAAAATAGGATAAAAAGAAGAGAATATACTATAGACTCCAAATATCAAGGAAACATAGCCCAATTAGATGAGCGGGACTAGTAGCTTTTTGCCTCCGAATAGTTTTGCATCTCACTCTATCCTTGAAGTTCAGAATGATTGGCATCTATAAGAACTCAGAACTCAGATAGTGTCATTGATTCTCTTAGTTGAGCATAATGATTCTTGAACATAGCTAGTGTATGAGTCTTGGCTGTGGCCCAAAGCACTCTGTCTTCCAGTATTACCACCGGATACATACATGCCACAGACACATAATTGGGTGAACCTTTTCAGATTGTGACTCAGCTTTGCTAGAGTCCCCAATTAGAGGTGTCCAGGGTTCTTAAGCACACTCTTTTTTTGCCTTGGATCACAACTTTATTTCCTTCTTTTTCTCTTCTTTTTTTTTCGAAAATTTTTTTTTATTTTGAATCACTGCTTTTTCTTGCTTCAAGAATCAATCTGATGATTTTTCAGATCCTCAATAACGGTTCTCTTTTTCCTTCATTCTTTCAAGAGCCAACAATTTTAACATTCTCAAAACAACAAATTCAAGAGACATATGCACTGTTCAAGCATTCATTCAGAAAGCAAAAAGTATTATCACCACATCAAACTAATTCAACTAGTTTCAATGATAAATTTCGAAATCCTGTACTTCTTGTTATTTTGTGATTAAAGCATTTTTTTTCATTTAAGAGAGGTGATGGATTCATAGGACATTCATATCTTTAAGGCATAAAATTTCAATTTTATTAATTATGAACTAAGAATAAGACTCAAAGATAGATATAAGACTAAAAAGAAAACAAAACAAAAGAAAAAGAAAACGCAAAAACATAGGCTCCTAATGATAGAGATTTCACAGAGTTAGGACTCAACAACCTTGATTTTGAGAAGTGGATGCTCCCTCAGCTTGAGAGGAGAGCTTTTGGCGTTTCAACTCTTGGAGTTCACGCCCCTGCTTCTCTTGTTCCTTCAGCAATTTGCAGAACATGCAGTTCTGATTCTGCTGTTCTTCCTTCAGTTGCTCCATAGTCTCTTGCAACTTGGTGATAGATGCTTCTAGGCTGGTCCAGTAGTCAATTCTTGGGAATTCAGGGAGGAATTCCTGCGCCCTCCTCTTGATAGAGTTGTCTTGCAATTGTCCTTCCATTGACTTCTTGGTGATTGGGTGTTCAATGGGTATGAACTCATCTACTCCCATCTTCACCCCAGCCTCTTTACAGAGCAAGGAGATCAAGCTTGGGTAAGCCAGTTTAGCTTCAGTGGAATTCTTATTTGCAATTGTGTAGATCTCACAAGCAATCACATGATGAACCTCAACTTCTTTTCCAAGCATAATGCAATGAATCATCACTGCTCTCTTGATGGTGACCTCAGAACGGTTGCTAGTGGGCAATATGGAATGCCCAATAAAATCTAGCCAACCTCTTGCAATTGGCTTGAGGTCTCCCCTCTTGAGTTGGTTTGGGACACCTTTTGAATTGGTTATCCACTTAGTCCCAGGGAGGCATATGTCCTCTAGAACTTGATCCAACCCTTTATCTACTCTCACCATCCTCCTATTGAAGGAATCAGGATCATCTTGCAGTTGAGGTAGTTTGAAGATTTCTCTTATTTTGTCCAAATGGAAGTACATAACTTTCCCTCTGACCATGGTTCTGTAGGTATGATAAGCAGTTCTAGTCATTCTCTACTTATCTGTTAGCCACAGATTAGAGTAGAATTCCTGAACCATGTTCCTTCCAACCTTTGTTTCAGGATTGGTTAGAACTTCCCATCCTCTGTTTCGAATTTGCTCTTGGATCCCCGGATATTCATCTTCTTTCAGATCAAATTTAACTTCCGGGATCACTGACCTCAAACCCATTATTTTGTGATAATGGTCTTCATGTTCTTTGGTTAAGAACTTCTCTTGATTCCAAAGATTCTTTGGATTAGTCTCTTTCTTTTCTCTTAAATTGGTTTGTTTTCCCTTAGGAGCCATGATCTTGATGAATCTTGGCTTAGTGATCACGGAAAAGCACACCAAACTTAGAGGTTTGCTTGTCCTCAAGCAAAAGAAAAGAAAGAAGAGAGAGAGAGAGAGGAAGAGGAAATTCGAATGGTGTGAGGAATGGGGGGTGGCAAGCGTTTATTTATAGAGTGGGGGGAAGATTTTCGAAAAAAGAAAAATTTGAAAGGAGATTTGAGGAGATATGGAAAGAAATTGAAAGAAGGGTGAGTTTTTGAACAAAATTTTGAGAATGATTTGAGAGATTTGAAGAGTGATTTTGGATATTTGAAAATTTGAAAGTGAGTGATGAGAGATTGGAATGTATTTTTGTAGAAAAATATGGTTGAGGAAAGGAAAGTTTGAAAAAATCTGATTTGAAAACAAAATTGTGGTCCCCCCACCTTTCTGGCGTTAAACGCCCAGAATGGCACTCATTCTGGCGTTTAACGCCCATATGGCACCCCTTTTGGGCGTTTAACGCCCAGCCAGGTTCCCTGGCTGGCGTTAAACGCCAGAAATCCTTTAGCACTGGGCGTTTTTCTGAACGCCCAGGATGCTGCACACCTGGCGTTAAACGCCCAGAATGGTGCCCATTCTGGCGTTTTACGCCCAAAATGGCACCATTCCTGGCGTTAAACGCCCAGAATGGTACCCATTCTGGTGTTTAACGCCCAAAATGCCCCTTACTGGCTTTTTTCGCCAGTAAGCTCATTTTCTCTGCTTTTTGAGCTGAATCCTTCTGTAACTCTGTGAATTCCTTCATTTTTGATACTTGCCTCTGTAAGAACAATTCATATAACCTCCTAATGACTGGGTTGCCTCCCAGCAAGCGCTTCTTTACTGTCTTTAGCTGGACTTTCACTGAGAATCACTCAAGTCTCAGTTTTGAGCATTCTTGCTCAAAATTTCCTTCAAGATAATGCTTGATTCTCTGTCCATTAACAATGAACTTCTTGTCAGAATCAATATCCTGAAGCTCAACATATCCATATGGTGACACTCCTGTAATCACATACGGACCTCTCCAACGGGATTTGAGTTTTCCTGGAAACAGTCTGAGCCTAGAGTTGAAGAGCAGAACTTTTTGTCCTGGCTCAAAGACTCTGGTTGACAACTTCTTGTCATGCCATTTCTTTGCCTTTTCCTTATAGATTTTTGCATTTTCAAAGGCATTGAGTCTGAACTCCTCTAGCTCATTTAACTGGAGCAATCTTTTTTCACCAGCTAACTGTGCATCCATGTTTAGGAATCTGGTTGCCCAGTAGGCTTTATGTTCCAGTTCCACAGGCAAATGACAGGCCTTCCCATACACCAGTTGGTATGGGAGGTTCCTATAGGAGTCTTGAATGCTGTTCTGTATGCCCACAGAGCATCATTCAAGCTCTTTGCCCAATCCTTTCTTCGGGCTATCACAGTCCGTTCCAGGATTCTTTTTAGCTCTCTGTTAGAGACCTCAGCTTGCCCATTTGTCTGTGGATGATACGGAGTTGCCACTTTGTGGCTAATTCCATATCTAACCATAGCAAGGTGTAGCTGTTTATTGCAGAAATGAGTGCCCCCGTCACTGATTAGCACTCTGGGAACGCCAAACCTGCTGAAAATGTTTTTCTGGAGGAATTTCAGTACGGTCTTGGTGTCATTAGTGGGTGTAGCAATTGCTTCTACCCACTTAGATACATAGTCCACTGCCACCAGAATGTAAGTGTTTGAGTATGATGGTGGGAATGGCCCCATGAAGTCAATTCCCCATACATCAAACAATTCTATCTCTAATATCCCTTGTTGAGGCATGGCATATCCATGAGGCAGGTTACCAGCTCTTTGGCAACTGTCACAGTTACGCACAAACTCTCGGGAATCTTTATAGAGAGTAGGCCAGTAGAAGCCACATTGGAGGACCTTAGTGGCTGTTCGCTCACTTCCAAAATGCCCTCCATACTGTGATCCATGGCAGTGCCATAGGATCCTTTGTGCTTCTTCTCTGGGTACACATCTGCGGATCACTCCGTCAGCACATCTCTTAAAGAGATATGGTTCATCCCATAGGTAGTACTTGGCATCTGAAATTAATTTCTTTCTCTGCACGTAGCTGTACTCTTTGGGAATGAACCTCACAGCTTTAAAATTTGCAATATCTGCAAACCATGGAGCTTCCTGAATGGCAAAGAGTTGCTCATCTGGGAAAGTCTCAGAGATCTCAGTAGAAGGGAGGGACGCCCCAGCTACTGGTTCTATCCGGGACAGATGATCAGCTACTTGGTTCTCTGTCCCTTTTCTGTCTCTTATTTCTATATCAAACTCCTGCAGAAGCAACACCCATCTGATAAGCCTGGGTTTTGAATCCTGCTTTGTGAGTAAGTATTTAAGAGCAGCATGGTCAGTGTACACAACCACCTTGGATCCCACTAGGTAGGATCTAAACTTGTCAATGGCATAAACCACTGCAAGTAACTCTTTTTCTGTGGTTGTGTAGTTCTTCTGTGCATCATTTAGAACACGGCTGGCATAGTAAATGACGTGCAGAAGCTTGTTATGCCTCTGTCCCAACACTGCACCAATGGCATGGTCACTGGCATCACACATTAGTTCAAATGGCAATGTCCAATCTGGTGCAGAGATGACTGGTGCTGTGACCAGCTTAGCTTTCAGGGTCTCAAATGCCTGCAGACACTGTGTGTCAAACACAAATGGTGTGTCAGCAGCTAACAGGTTACTCAGAGGCTTTGCAATTTTCGAAAAATCCTTTATAAACCTTCTGTAGAACCCTGCATGCCCCAGAAAGCTTCTGATTGCCTTAACATTGGCAGGTGGTGGTAATTTTTCAATTATCTCTACCTTTGCCTTATCCACCTCTATTCCCCTGCTTGAAATTTTGTGCCCAAGGACAATCCCTTCAGTCACCATAAAGTGACATTTCTCCCAGTTTAAAACCAGTTTAGTCTCTTGGCACCTTTTCAAGACAAGTGCTAGGTGATTAAGACAGGAGCTAAATGAGTCTCCATATACTGAAAAGTCATCCATGAAGACTTCTAGAAATTTCTCTACCATATCTGAGAAGATAGAGAGCATGCACCTCTGAAAGGTTGCAGGTGCATTGCACAGACCAAAAGGCATCCTCCTGTAGGCAAACACGCCAGAAGGGCAAGTGAATGCTGTTTTCTCTTGGTCCTGAGGATCTACTGCAATTTGGTTGTAGCCTGAATAGCCATCCAAAAAGCAGTAGTAATCATGGCCAGCTAGTCTTTCTAGCATTTGGTCTATGAATGGTAAAGGAAAATGATCCTTTCTGGTGGCTGTATTGAGCCTTCTGTAGTCAATACACATGCGCCACCCTGTGACTGTCCTTGTAGGAACCAGTTCATTTTTTTCATTATGAACCACTGTCATGCCTCCCTTTTTGGGAACAACTTGGACAGGGCTCACCCAGGGGCTATCAGAAATAGGATAAATAATCCCAGCCTCTAGTAATTTAGTGACCTCTTTCTGCACCACCTCCTTCATGGCAGGATTTAGCCTCCTCTGTGGTTGGACCACTGGTTTGGCATCATCCTCCAATAGGATCTTGTGCATGCATCTAGCTGGGCTAATGCCCTTAAGATCACTTATGGACCACCCAAGAGCTGTCTTGTGTGTCCTTAGCACTTGAATCAGTGCTTCCTCTTCCTGTGAATTTAAAGCAGAGCTTATAATCACTGGAAAAGTGTCACCCTCTCCCAGAAATGCATATTTCAGGGATGGTGGTAGTGGTTTGAGTTCAGGCTTGGGAGGCTTATCCTCCTCCTGAGGAATTTTCGAAAATTCCTTTGCTTCCTCTAGTTCTTCTTGATCAGGTTGAGCATCCTTGAAGATGTCCTCAAGCTCTGATTCTAGGCTTTCAGCCATATTGATCTCTTCTACCAGAGAGTCAATAATGTCAGCGCCCATGCAGTCATTTGGTGTGTCTGGATGCTGCATAGCTTTTACAGCATTCAACTTGAACTCATCCTCATTGACTCTCAAGGTTACTTCCCCTTTTTGCACATCAATGAGAGTTCGTCCAGTTGCTAGGAAAGGTCTTCCTAGAATGAGAGTTGCACTCTTGTGCTCCTCCATTTCCAGCACCACAAAGTCAGTTGGAAAGGCAAATGGCCCAACCTTGACAATCATATCCTCAATTATGCCTGATGGGTATTTAATGGAGCCATCAGCAAGTTGGAGGCATATCCGGGTTGGTTTGACTTCTCCAGTCAACCCAATCTTTCTGATAGTGGATGCAGGTATTAGATTGATGCTTGCTCCAAGGTCACATAGAGCTGTCTTGGTGCAAGCACCTTCTAATGTGCATGGTATCATAAAGCTCCCTGTATCTTGAAGCTTTTCTGGTAAGCTTTTTAATATGACTGCATTGCATTCTTCAGTGAGAAACACTTTTTCAGTTTCTCTCCAATCCTTCTTATGACTTAAGATTTCTTTCATGAACTTAGCATAAGAAGGTATTTGCTCAAGTGCCTCAGCAAACGGAATCTTTATTTCAAGAGTCCTTAGATAGTCTGCAAAGCGGGCAAATTGCTTATCCTGCTCCGCTTTGCGGAGTTTCTGAGGATAAGGCATTTTGGCTTGATATTCTTCAACCTTAGATGCTGCAGGTTTATTCCTTACAGAAGTGGTTGAAGAAGCCTTTCTAGAAGGGTCACTATCAGCACTCTCAGGTGTCTGATTCCCTATTGAAGTTTGAACGCCAGGATTGGGTGGAAAATGGGCGTTTAACGCCAACTTTTCCCCCTTTTCTGGCGTTTGAACGCCAGAACTGGGCAAGGAATGGGCGTTTAACGCCAGCTTTCCTTCCCTTTCTGGCGTTTGAACGCCAATGACATTCCTCTCTGGGCTCTTGCTGTCCTCAGAGGGATTTTGAACAGTAGTTTGGTTGTCCTCTGTCAATTGTTCCTTGTTTGGCTTTTTACTCTTTTGAGCAGTGTTATTCAGGGTCTTCCCACTCCTCAATTGAACTGCTTGACATTCTTCTGTTATCTGTTCAGATATCTGCTGTTTTGCTTGATTCAACTGCAGTTCTATGCTCTTGTTAGCAACTTTAGTTTCATAGAGCATCTCTTTAAAATCTGCTAACTGTTCTGTCATCAGGAGCAATTGTTGATTAAGCTCAATTATCTGTTCTTGAGGACTAGGGTCAGTGACTACTGTCATAACTTCCTCTTTTGGAGATAACTCATTGCTAGAGTACAAATATTGGTTTCTAGCGACAGTGTCTATAAGCTCTTGAGCTTCTTCAATTATCTTCCTCATGTGTATAGATCCACCAGCTGAGTGGTCTAAAGACATCTGAGCTTTTTCTGTAAGCCCATAGTAGAAAATGTCTAACTGTACCCACTCTGAAAACATTTCAGAGGGACATTTCCTTAGCATACCTCTATACCTCTCCCAGGCATTATAAAGGGATTCATTATCCTCTTGTTTAAAGCCTTGGATGTCCAGCCTTAGCTGTGTCATCCTTTTTGGAGGGTAAAAGTGACTCAGGAATTTGTCTGATAACTGTTTCCATGTCTTTATGCTTGCTGTAGGTTGGTTATTCAACCACCTTTTAGCTTGATCTTTTACAGCAAATGGAAACAGTAATAGTCTGTAGACATCCTGATCCACCTCTTTATCATGTACTGTGTCAGCAATTTGTAAAAACTGTGCCAGAAACTCAGTAGGTTCTTCCTGTGGAAGACCGGAATACTGACAATTTTGCTGCACTATGATAATGAGTTGAGTATTTAGTTCAAAGCTGCTTGCTCTGATGGGAGGTGTACAGATGCTACTCCCATATGCAGCTGTAATGGGGTTAGCATATGACCCCAGAGTCCTTTTGGACTGATTAATCCCACTTAAGTCCATAATGGACAAAAGGGAAATGATAATGATTGCAAGGAGATAAATTTTGTTGCTCTTTTTTTTTGAATAATTAAACGAAAGAAAATAAAATAAAATAAGGAAATTAAGATAAAAAAATTCGAAAATCAAAAAGAGAATAAGATCAAAGCAAATTGAGAACTGAATCAATTAGTTAATTAAAAAGATTTTGAAAACAGCAATTAGAAAGATATGATTGAAAAATTTTTATGAAAAAGATTTGGTTTTTTTTAAAAAGAGGAAAGAGAAAAACACAAAAAGACACCAAACTTAAAATTTTTAGAAAATCAAACACACAGTTTTCGAAAATTTTTAAGGGAAAAACACAAAGAGGACACCAAACTTAGAATTTTTATAAATCAAAAAGGGACTAAGAACATGCAAAAATCGAAAATTAAAAGAAAAACAAAAGCATGCAATTGACACCAAACTTAGAATATGAAACTAGACTCAACTAAAAGACTCTAAACCAACAAAAATAAAACAGTCCTAATCTAAGCAACAAGATAAGCCGTCAGTTGTCCAAACTCAACAATCCCCGGCAACGGCGCCAAAAACTTGGTGCACGAAATTGCAATCACACTTTTGCAACCTCGCACAACTAACCAGCAAGTGCACTGGGTCGTCCAAGTAATACCTTGCGTGAGCAAGGGTCGATCCCACGGAGATTGTCGGCTTGAAGCAAGCTATGGTTATCTTGTAAATCTTAGTCAGGATATCAGAAATTATCAGGATTGATTGTAAAAGACAAAAGAACACGAAATGATTACTTGTTTTGCAGTAATGGAGAATAGGTTGAGGTTTTGGAGATGCTCCATCTTCTGAATCTCTGCTTTCCTACTGTCTTCCTCTTCAAACACGCAAGTCTCCTTCCATGGCAAGCTGTATGTAGGGTTTCACCGTTGTCAATGGCTACCTCCCATCCTCTCAGTGAAAACGATTGCTAATGCTCTGTCACAGCATGCGGAATTCATCTGTCGGTTCTCGGTCAGGCCGGAATAGAATCCAGTGATTCTTTTGCGTCTGTCACTAACGCCCCGCCTGCTAGGAGTTTGAAGCACGTCACAGTCATTCAATCATTGAATCCTACTCAGAATACCACAGACAAGGTTTAGACCTTCCGGATTCTCTTGAATGCCGCCATCGATTCTAGCTTATACCACGAAGATTCCGATTAAAGAACCCAAGAGATAACTACTTAATCTAAGGTAGAACGGAGGTGGTTGTCAGGCACGCGTTCATAGTTGAGAATGATGATGATTGTCACGGATCATCCCATTCATCCGGGTTAAGAACAAGTGTTATCTTAGAATGGAAGCAAGCATGATTGAATAAGAAACAGTAGTAATTGCATTAATCCATCAAGACACAGCAGAGCTCCTCACCCCCAACCATGGGGTTTAGAGACTCATGCCGTGGAAGGTACACAAAGAAAACGTGTAAAGTGTCATGCGGTCATAAGGTACAGATACAATGTCAAATGATCCTATTAATAGTAAACTAGTAGCCTAGGGTATACAAAGATGAGTAAATGACGTAAAAATCCACTTCTGGGTCCACTTGGTGTGTGCTTGGGCTGAGCATTGAAGCTTTTATGTGTAGAGACGTTTTCTGGAGTTAAACGCCAGTTCTCATGCCAGTTTGGGCGTTTAACTCCAAGTTTTATGCCAGTTCCGGCGTTTAACGCTGGAATTTCTGAGGGTAACTTTGAGCGCCGGTTTGGGCCATCAAATCTTGGGCAAAGTATGGACTATCATATATTGCTGGAAAGCCCAGGATGTCTACTTTCCAATGCCGTTGAGAGCGCGCCAATTGGGCTTCTGTAGCTCCAGAAAATCCACTTCGAGTGCAGGGAGGTCAGAATCCAGCAGCATCTGCAGTCCTTTTTGGTCTCGGAATCAGATTTCTGCTCAGGACCCTCAATTTCAGCCAGAAAATACCTGAAATTACAGAAAAACACACAAACTCATAGTAAAGTCCAGAAAAGTGAATTTTAGCTAAAAACTAATAAAAATATACTAAAAACTAACTAAATCATACTAAAAACATACTAAAAACAATGCCAAAAAACATACAAATTGTCCGCTCATCAATAACTTATTAAATTCACAAGTTAAAACTAGTTTAAAAATCCTTTCTAAAAGAATAGGTACAACTCATTATTCCAATTAATTAAAACCTAATTCGTTTAATTCAACCAAACTAACAAGATGCATGACAAAAATGTGCAATATAAATTTAATGCAATTGAATGAATCTCATTCACTAAACACAACTAAAATCTTCTGACAACTGAAGCACTCTTAATCTTACCTTACTTAATCTACCCTAATATTATTTAATTTTTTCTTATATTAAATTCAAGGTTCTGAAAATCAGACCAATCATTAAATTGTTCTAATCACTGGTTCACTGGTTTATTAGTTCAACCTGTCTAACCGTGGTTCAACTGGAAAATCGTTCTATAATAAAATAAAATAATAATAAGAATAAAATAAATAAATAACAATAAGAATATGTTTAAAATTCTTTCTTTTGAGAAAAAATAAAATAAAATGAAAAATTAATATTCTGAAATTGAAATTCAGACTCTTGTACTTATAGGCTAACAAGATACATTCTAGCTCCTGCCTAACAAGTGCTTTACCAGCAGGTTTTATGCACCATGCACTAAGCCACTTCTCTTTAATTGACATAATTTCAATTAATAAATCAAGAGTTACAATGCAGAAAAACAGGGCTAATGCCACATATGATGTACATTTAAAAGAATAACTCAATATAACTCCTCTATCATCTAAAACCAGAGTTAGTTGGTGGTATACAGTTACCAAAGTTCTTAAACACACCAACGCAAGATGTACTTTAAAATTAAGCAATTTCAAGTGGAAACACAATTTTTATGAAGAGATAATTCAAGCTTACATTAATTATTGTATATATCTAACTATGAAATTTTTTGTCTGTCGTTTATTTACAGTCTGTATATGAAATAAAAAAGGTGGTCAGCATCCAATTCATTAGCCTAGAAAATGTAAAAACCATATAAATTAATCATCAAAGCTTTTAAAGAATAGCCTAAAAGATGCATGAACTATATAATTTAATTAGTGAATAATCTGTATTATGAATCAATTATTTGATTTATTTCAATAAAATAAAATAGAATAACACAAAAGCTCCATTTGTGTTATTTGAATCAATTTATTAACAAAAGTTGGAAGAAGGCCACTTATCCTTGTTTGATGCACAAAAGCTCCATCCGTTTTCCCTAGCAAAGAATATAGTCAATATACACTATACATATCAACAAATTTATGTTTAAATTTCATTGCAATTCATACGTGATAAAAACACATATCAAAATCATAGTTGATGATGATATGGAGAATATTGTAATTATATTAAAACAGAATAGAAAATCATTTATGGTTTCTATTGTTTATTGGAAATTTTGCTATTAATCGTTTATGATTTCAACAAAAACACAAAGCAACAGCAGCAGCACAGCAGATCCACAAAACACACAACATCACGTCAGAACCCAGAAGGTACAACAGCAAGCCAAAGCCAGAGCAAAACAATAATTTTAACAAAACACAAAGCCCTATAATCATTTAATGATTTGTTGATTTCATAACAGAGAGTCAGAGAATAAAATGAAGAACAAGTACACACCAAAGCCACTGACCTTTGAAAGGGCGACGAGACGATGATGACAAGACGACCATGAGCAGGACGAATCCAATGAAGGATGGGCGCCGAGCGAGGAAGAAGACAGTGAACAGGGGGTTTGACTTGGATAACGCCAACAGTACGAAGAGAGACTCCTCGGACAGTCATAAATGGCAGTAGTAGATCACTCCGTTCGGCGTGAAGGCTAGCTAGGGTTTTTCCTTTCTATTTTCTTTGAGTGAAGGAATGAATGAAAGTAACAAAAGGAATGAAAGAGAAGACAGAGATCAGCAACGCGCTCTTTTTCATCCCCCTATGAAACGAGGTCGCATTAGACAAACCGACCGGTTCAATGATTTTTCTTCAGTTTTGACATGAGCGGTTTTAGTAAGGAACCAAACCGTTTATAGTGCCAGTTCCTAGTCAGATCGGTCCGATCTAGTTTTCAGAACCATGATTAAATTAATACAACTCCTAATAACAAACTTCATTAAACAAATTTAACCAATGCTTTAACAAAAATCCTAACAAAATGTTAAACTCACAATCTGAAAATATATAATAACCATACCAACAAATCAATCTGATGATAGTGGCTACAGTCTTTCTTTAATGTGGTGGTAACAGAGGCAGCGGTGATGGCAATGTGAACACCAATCACAACAGAGGATGCAACGAGGACAGCAGCAGCAGCAGAATCAATAACCATGTGCAACTGCGGTGACAGTGGGTACTCTAGGCACGATGGCAATGACAATGGCTTGTTCGGGTAGTAGCGACGGTGAGAGTTATACAGCGAGGGAGAGAACGGACGAGAAGAGAGAGAGATATATATATATATATATATATATATATATATATATATATATATATATATATATAATAGAGAGAGAAAGACGTCGCACAAGTGAGGAGGAAGGGCTTCGCATTTGAATTTAGCCCCAACTTTACCGTTGGATTAATTCAATGGTAAATCACTAAAATGAGGTGTTTCATTAAACCTTGATACCGTCGGAATTTTTCGTCATTAAATCCAACGGTAACATTGGCGCGCATGACTTCCGTTTTCACGCTAATAATTACCATCATATTTAGCGACGGAAAATCTATTCGACGATAAGCTTTTATGGCGACAAAATTCTTCTCCTTTCCATAAAAAATCTGATGCTAAATTCGTCGGTACAGGTTGATACTAATTCCGACGGTAAAACTGACGATACTCAGCGTTTTTCTTGTAGTGCAATACTAACACTCTCCAACAAAAACCTTCTTTCACCATTCTCTATAAACCCTTTCTCTACCTTATCATCTTTCGCAGAAGGCAAAAAAGAACAATGACTAAATGATCATTAGAGAGACAGAGTCAGAGTCAGTGTACCTGATTTAGGGAAAGAAATTTTTTCTATCTATGCTAGGGAAAGAATTATTTGGGGAAGGATTTATTTATTTTTAAATATTTTAAAAAGGTATACAATCACTCGTTTTAAATAACAACTCAATTACAATATGATTAAAATATTAATTTTAATTAAATTGAAGTAATCTAAATTACTATTATAGTTAATAATTAGATTAAGATATTATTCAATTAGAAGATGACATATCATAGAAGGTAAGTTACATGTTAATTTAGATAAGACTAAGTAGAATTCACATGCACACACGCACACATATCAAATATCTTTTCATTGTGCTATGCAATTTAAACTAGTAGTGAATAAACTAAAATTATTAGAATTTTTCATGCCAATTTCATAAAATTCAATTATTTTACTAGATAACTATATGCCAAAAAATTCTTAATAAAAACTTTTAAATTTTTTTATATAAAAAAAATTTATCTTTTTCTAACACAAAAAGATTTAAAATTATTATTAAGATTTTTTTATTTAACTCAAATTTTTTATGTTTAAAAATTTTTTATTTTTTTATTATTTTTTCCTAACTAATGTGAGTTCAAATTGTTTTCATCTTATTTGTATATTAACATAAATAATTGCTTTTTAGTCACTATCCTTTTGATCTTTTAGCCATCATTTCAAAAATGAATCACGTACTAGCTGACAAAAATTTAAACATGCAACACGTTCGTACTTAAAGTTCCACGTTAAATAGTAAATCAAAACATATTTCTTTGATTTACCACTTTGTATCTGTTAGTATATCGAATCATATTATTTCAATTTACATGTATATATTGTACTAATAATAAATCGAATAGCATGTATTTAGTATAAATCGACTTAATTTGATTCGACTTATATAGATATGTTCAGCGTATAATTGAATTATTTTTAGGACATCTGTGTAATTTTAAACCTCATTTATTTTATAGGATAATTTACACTAATAAACTGAATGAGATTTAAAATTACGCAGATGTCCTAAATTAAATTTCGTTACACTCCTGTCCTAGAATATCTTTATGTTGGATTCGATTTAGCTATAATAGTAGTAAATCAAATAAACTAGATTTGATTTACTATATATGTGCTGTAGAAGTAGTAAATCGAATTAACTAGATTCGATTTACCTAGTTAATTGATTTACTACTTCTGCAGCATATATATAGTAAATTGAAGAGTTAAATACGATTTTGGTCCCTAAGGTATAGGCTAAATTTCTTTTTTGTCCCCAATCCTTTTTGTATACAAAATCATCCTTAAGGTTTAACTTGGTTTTAAAGTCGTCATTCGAACCAAAATACACTCGTTTGTACCCTCGCTGCCCGCCATTCTCGCTCTATTGCTGCCATGTCGCATCGCGTCTAACCACTTGCCGAGTCACTCTCTCTCTCTTTCTCCACACCCCCATCAGTTTGTCAATGTGCCTTCGCATCACCTTGCCTCTCTTTCGTTTGTCTCTCAGTCCATCTCCTCTCTCAACCTCTGCATTGTCGACGGCCTTCTTAGATCTCTTCTCAATAGTGATAGCAGCGATTTCGGATTCTCCCTCTCTTCTCAGATCTCTTCCCCATATGGTGTGTTATTGTTTTTGTTGAAGTTGAAAGATTTTTTCTTTCTTTATTTCAAAAAAAATATGAATGTTGTGTTGTTGTTGTTATTGAATTTGAAAGATTATGGAAAGATGTTGTTATTATTCTTGAATTTGAATACTGTGTTGTTGTCGGTAATAAATGTAATGGATATTTCTGCAATTTGGATGGCACGACGGAGGTGGTGGCAGAAACGGAGGCAGAGGTGGATCGTGGACAGCTTCTTCTTCTTCTTCTTTTTCTTGCCTTCCTTCTTCACAGGAGTAGAAACACTTTCTTTTTCTTATTTTTTTTATTTTATAATTTTTTTGCAAGAGTATTTGGTCAAAAATTTTAAGATTTAAGTAAAAAGAACGATTTTAAAACCAAGTTAAACCTTAGAGACGATTTTTTATGCACAAAAAGGTTGGGAACGAAAACAATTTTTGGTCTATACTTAAGGGACCAAAATCATACTTAACTCTAAATCGAATCTAGTTTATTCGATTTACTACTATTATAACTAAATTGAATCCAATTGATTTGATTTACATTGAGATCTTCTAGAACAGGCGTGTAACGAAAATTTATTTAGGACATCTGTATAATTTTAAACCCTATTCAGTTTATTAGTGTAAATGACCCTATTTTATCCATATAAATTACCCTACAAAAAATATAAAAAATACATATAGGACGATTTAATTATAAATGTATCTCATCTTTGGGAAAGACAAGATAAGTAAGGAATAACAAAAACATATTTAGTCTACAAATAAGATAAAACACAACAATCATTTTAAATATATCTTGTTTATAGTGAGGACGAAATACGTGTATAACTATCTCGTCCATGGTGAAGATGAAATACTTGTTTAAAAGAAATATTATATCTACAATCATGATACCCATACACGAGATAAGAATTTTCACCAATATAAGGAGTTCATTCATGTCATTGTAACACCAATTTCATTTCTCCAATTCTCTTCACATATTCTTTGAAAATGTCTAGTAGTGAATTTGCTGTTGTGAGTGTTTATGTAAATGGTTGTCTTAGAGACAACAATGAAGGAATTATTTGATTGTTCAGACCCGGTGTTATTTCAATCTTTCGGCTCGATATTCTGCAAGATTTAAAGAATCTGATACTGATAAAGATGGGGTTCAAGGTTGGAGCGATGTTACCAAAACTGATTACAAGTTCCTCACTACTTTGATATACCATGACTTCAAATTCAAGATTTTTTGAGTTGTAAGTGATGAATATGTGCGTGTAATGTTTGAGACTCATGGGATGAAGTATCCTCAACTGCAATAATATGACTGAACTTTATTTTTGTAACAAAAATATTGACATTAAAAAAAACCAAAACTAACAAAACCAATGAACTAATTAAGATTTTTTAGAATAAATAAAATAAGTATGAAATTAAATATTATAAAAATATCCAAACTGACGATTTCAATTTCTTTAAAAACATAAAATAAATGTAAAAATATTAAAAAATTCTGACTAACAATTCTGATTTTTAAAAAAATAAATAAAATAAATTAAATATTTATTTTCTAACGATATTTTATCATGCTGCAAAAAGTCTAACTAATTCAAACCAATTACAACAAAATTATTAAGTAAGATATAACTAACTACCTAACAAAAAATCCAAACAAACTACTCCTAACAATTTGTATTTTATAAAATCATTCTTATCTAACATGAACTAACAAAATCAGTCTAATTACAAATGAAAATATCTAACTAAAACTATAATCATTATTATCTAATCAAAACCAACAAAATTAATTTAATAACAAAAATATTAAAATATTTAATTAATTCGGTTACCAACACGGTCGAGCACTCTAACAATGTATGTAGTCGTATTTAACCGATTGATGTCAACGACACATTCTTGCATGATTCAAAACCTAGCGAGAAGAGTAGAAGAAAGAGAATTTCTTCAAAAAATTGAAAACAACGAGATTTTTGAAAATATAACAAATGAACACATCGATATATATGTGCTTGTGTTTAAACGTATTTCGTCCTCACCATAAATGAGATAGTTATGCGTGTATCTCGTTCTCACTAGTGATGAGATACATTTAAAATGACCGAAGTGTCTTACACTACAAGAAAAACATAGATTCGTAAACGTTGGTTAAAGAGAATTCTACTTAAACGAATGCACTACTTATCCTTAATCCCTAGATTGAAACTATTATATGCATCGATGCGTTCAGCCCCTCACATGACCTGACATAGTAGCAACAAAAGAGACTATGGAATCATGACGCAACCATCACACGAAAAAGCTTGGAGCATTTTGACCGGATCCATCCTACATTTGCGAGCGCGCTCAGGAATGTTAGACTAGCTTTGTGCTTTGACAAGTTCACACCGAATTCTAATTTCGGTAACACATACTCTTGTTAGCCCATAGTCGTGACACCTTATAATCTGATCCCAAAATGTGTATGAAGGACCCATACATGTTCCTAACTAGCATCATACCTGGTCCCAGCAATCTAAAGGCCAAAATAGATGTCTTCTTGTAGCCCTTGGTGGATGAGTTATAGGAGTTATGGATACATGGTGTATGGTGCTCAAAATTGTGATCATCAACAATGGCGCCAATAAACTTGGAGCTCTCAAACGTGAATCACACTTTATCACAACTTCGCACAACAAACTAGCAAGTGCACTGGGTCGTCCAAGTAATACCTTACGTGAGTAAGGGTCGATCCCACGGAGATTGTTGGTATGAAGCAAGCTATGGTCATCTTGTAAATCTCAGTCAGGCGGATTCTAATGGTTATGATGGTTTTCGAAAATAAAGATAAATAAAGCCTAAAATAGAGAAAGAGATACTTATGTAAATTATTGGTGGGAATTTCATATAAGTGTATGGAGATGCTTTGTTCCTGTTGAATCTCTGCTTTCCTACTGTCTTCATCCAATCCTTCATACTCCTTTCCATGGTCCAAATGCTCTGTCACAGCACGACTAATCATCTGTCGGTTCTTCGATCATGTTGGAATAGAATCCAGTGATTCTTTTGCGTCTGTCACTACGCCCAACATTCGCGAGTCTGAAGCTTATCACAGTTATCCCATCTCAGATCCTACTCGGAATACCACAGACAAGGTTTAGACTTTTTGGATCTTAGGAATGGCTACCAATAATTCTAGCTTATACCAAGAAAATTCTGATTAAGGAATCCAAGAGATACACACTCTAGCTCTCGCTTGTAGAACGGAAGTGGTTGTCAGGCACACGTTCATAAGGACGGATGATGATGAGTGTCACGGATCATCACATCCATCGGGTTGAAGTACAAGTGATATCTTAGAATAAGAATAAGTTGAATTGAATAGAAGAGCAACAGTAATTGCATTAATACTCGAGGAACAGCAGAGCTCCACACCTTAATCTATGGTGTGTAGAAACTCCACCGTTGAAAATACACAAGTGATAAAGGTCCGGGCATGGTCGAATGGCCAGCCTCCCCAAATAGCATGTGAATTCGAAAATAGGGAAAAAGATCCCCTAGTACAATAGTAAAAAATTTTATTTATACTAAACTAGCTACCAGGGTTTACAGAAATAAGTCTAAGTGCAAAAATCCACTTCCGGGGCCCACTTTGGTGTGTGCTTGGGCTGAACTTGAGCTTTACACGTGCAGAGGCTTCTCTTGGGGTTAAACGCCAAGTTGTAACGTGTTTTTGGCGTTTAACTCTGGTTTGTGACGTGTTTCTAGCGTTTTACTCCAGAATGCAGTATGGAGCTAGCGTTGAACGCCAGTTTGCGTCGTCTAAGCTCGAACAAAGTATAAACTATTATATATTGCTGGAAAGCCCTGGATGTATAATTTCCAACGCAATTGAGAGCACGCCATTTGAAGTTCTGTAGCTCCAGAAAATCCATTTCGAATGTAGGGAGGTCAGAATCCAACAGCATCAGCAGTCATTTTTCAGCCTGAATCAGATTTTTGCTCAGGTCCCTCAATTTCATCCAGAAAATACCTGAAATCACAGAAAAACACACAAACTCATAGTAAAGTCCAGAAATGTTCATAAAAACTAATAAAAATATCCCTAAAAGTAGCTAGATCCTACTAAAAACTACCTAAAAACAATACCAAAAACCGTATAAATTATCCACTCATCAGTGTACAAATGTATCATATTTTGACGAAGATAAATTTTTAACCGCAGGCTGCATCAATGTGGACCATTAACGACTTTTTTGTATACGGCATGTTGTCAGGTCAGTACACTCAGGGCAGAATGGCATGTCTTATTCGTATGGAGGATAGGAAGGCATTTTGGTTGATGAATAACGGTAAGAATTCGTGGTTTGATTTTCGTCGAAGATTCCTTAACATGGATCATCTATTTTGGCGCAATAAGGAATCATTTAAAAAAAATAAAACTGAACAAGAAGAGGCACCTAGGAAGTTGTATAGTTGTCCAGTTTGGTAGCGTATCAAAAGAATCCCACAAATCATTGATAACGGGGCAGGTCTGAGACCTCCAGGTATGTCAGGGAGTATAATTGGACTAAAAAGAGCATATTTTGGGAGTTTTCCTATTGGAAAGACAACTTGGTTCGACATTGTCTTGATGTGATACACATTGAAAAAAATGTGTTTGATAACATCATGCACATAGTAATGGACGATGAGCGAACGAAGGACAATGATAAAGCTAGGTTAGACTTGATAGACATTTGCAGGCGGCTAGATCTGAACTTAAAGAAACTTGATAACGGGCGGTGGACTAAACCAAAGGTGATGTTCTCTCTAACGAAGGAGCAAAAGCAAAATATTTGTAGGTGGATTAGAGGATTAAGATTTCCTGATGGTTACGCTTCTAACGTAGGTAGGTGTGCAAACGTGTCACAGGGTAGGCTTGCTGGGTTGAAGAGTCATGATTGTCATGTATTTATGTTGTTTTTGCTTTCGATTGCATTCAGAGCACTGTCAATCAATATTTGAAAACCTTTCACAGAAATAAATGAGTTCTTTATGGAGTTATGTACTACAAAATTTAGCATTAATAATCTCACAGTCATGGACAAGATCATTTCTCATCATAATTTATAAGCTAGAGAGGATATTCTCTCCATTCTTTTTTGACATTATGGAAGTTTTAGTAGTCTATCTACAGTACAAAGCAACACTATGTAGGCCAGTCTAATTTTGATGGATGTATCCATTTGAGAGGATGTTTGGTTCATTCAAGCACACCGTAAAGAACAGAGCTTGGATTGAGGACAGCATCTGTGAAGCATTCCTGGTTAAGGAAACTTTCACATTTTTCTCATTCTATTTTCAGTCTCATGTTGAGTCACGTAAAACAAGGGTTGCAAGGAACGATCAGAGGGGAGAATCCTCATCAAGTGGAATAACACACCCAATCTTTTTTGTCGGAAGGAGCTGTAATGGGTGCGAACAGTGATTATTGGTTTGAGCAGAAGGAGATCGACACCATACATCAGCATGTGTTGCTTAACTATGACCAAATTTCATCTTAACTTAGATGTATTTTTTAGGTATTCGTAAATATTGTAATCAGTAATATACTAGCTTCTTAATCTTAAATAAAACTTCATTATCTCATTCTATCATATAGGTTATTCCGAGAGGCAAATCCTGAGACCTCATTGAACAATTTTTCACATTGATTCCGAGAATACATCAACGTGCAGCTAACTGACACAACAGATTTGGAACTAGTTACACTTAGTTCAGGCCCAATGAATAAGACACTAGCTACCCGATTTACAATGTTAACGGATATCGGTTCCATAACTTACAATGGTCGATTAGAAAGAAAACATATAACATGAAAGTTTGGGTTTATGGGGATTCAAGCGAGGTATATTCTGATTGGTTTGGTGTGTTGCATAACATAATTAAATTATCGTATTTCTATTGCACTACATATAATGTGTGTGTGTTTAAATGTGAATGGTATGATCCAAGTTCACGACAAGGAACACAAAAGCACAAGTACTATGATATCATTGAAGTTAATGTCACCAAAAAATATAGGCATTACGATCCTTTTATACTATCTCAAAATGCACGACAGGTATGCTATTTCCTTATCCGAGTTCATGCAAGCTAGTTGGATAGTTGTGGTTAAGACTAAGCCCAGAGACCGTATCAAGTCTGATGATACGCTAGAGGGTCAGGAACCTTATGAGATTGACGACCTAACTCCTTCGAAGACGGTGCTTGATACCAGTGAGCTAGTCTCCCTTAGATCTCCTGTTATGGATAATGACATCATTGACCTTGGATTAGATACCGACGCACTTCCACCAGAGGACGACGATCTTCAAGAAGAGAACGGGGTCGATGGCAACGAAGAAGATGAAGACGAGTTCGATGATAATGAAAAAACTACATCGGAAGAGGAGGATGGTGAACCAGAGGAAGAAGATGATGAATCTGATTAAGGTTAATGTAAACATAGTTATGTAATATGTATTTCTTTAAAACCCTAATTGAATTTGTAATATATATTTCAGTGACTGTAAACATAGTTTTGTGAATGTAAAATAGTTAGCATTGTTTTAGATATTTCAGTTACCATCATTCGGTATTTATAATTTATATTTTAGTACTTCACATCAGATTTGAAGCACTATTTCAATTGTTAAATATCAGAGTACACTAGAAATGGACGGAAAAAGATAATTTAAAAAATTAAAATGCTACCATCAGAATTATCGTCAGAATTTTTTGATGGTAACATTATTTTTAAAAGAAAATAAAAAACATTTCCGTCGGCATGACCATCGGATGAATCTGTTGGTAATAATATAGCAGGAAAACGAACGATGTGGGGCCAATGTTACCGTCGAAAATTTCCAACGATAACGTTCAACACGATCCGTTTTCATACGAATTATATTTCGTTGCAGAATCCGACGGTAATTACCGTTAGACGAAAAAAATCCGATGGTAAACATTTACCGGCGAGATTTATACTATCCGATTGTTTCTGACGGTAAATCCAATGGTAATTAACATACCGTCGAATTTTTTTCATTTTCCGATGACAAATCCAACGGTATTCAACATTTTTTTTATAGTGTTATCTCGTCTAAATGCGTTTTTATTTTTTCTTACTTATTTCTTCTCTAAAGACAATATACGTGATATGACCGTTATACGTCGGTTACGAGTTATAGCTCGGCGAACGTCTTGATAACCGACGAATCCCTTGCGCCGAGTTTATGGCAATAAATAACCTTATGATCAGTTACATCGGTTTCGCCTTAAACGGTAAGTTAAGGAATATGACTGTTACAGTATCTCGGTTATAAAAAGCAATCAGGAAGAATCGGTAAAGGTAGACCTTCCTTGACTAGTTAACTTCTAAGAATAACTCTTCTAAACTGACTTGAGCGTCGGAGTACTTTTGCAGGTACTTCCCCCTTCTTCCTTTTGGCTCTGCTGGCTGGTGGTGGAACACTACAACTCGAGGACAAGCTCGGCCTACCATTGCTCGGGGACGATCTATAGTTCGGCGGTAATCAGGCAAGAACATTTGGCGCCCACCGTGGGGCCCGAAGCTTGAAGTCCCTCTCTCTCAGGCCCCAGATACCTCGACAATGGCTGACGCACCTCCTCCCACCCCATCGGAGCTTCTTCGTATGGTGACTGAACTTCAGCAGGCAAATCAGCGCATGGCTGAGGCCAACGAGCATATGAGAAACGAGAATCAACGGATGCAACAACAGATCGAGCAATTGATCAACGCCCGCATTGAACATGGTAACAATCATGATGAGCGAAATAATGACGAGGAACACCGCACACATGTTTCGGAGACACCTCAGGATGAGGAAGGCGGCGGTCCGCACGACAGCGAAAAAAGAGCCGAAACCGATAAGGACGAGCTTGACAATTCCACAGGACCATTCACGGCGGCCATCATGAATTTCCAGCTACCGAGGCAGTTTACTCTACCAACAACATTAACTCCTTATGATGGATTGGGAGACCCAAAACAGCACATCAAGAAATTCCGATCAATTATGATCGTTAACGGTGCATCTGATCCTATTCTATGCCGTTGTTTTCCTTCTTTTTTAGATGGTCCTGCACTTGACTGGTTTTGCTCTTTGCCTGCAGATTCTATTTCCCGATTTCAAGAACTGGCAAAGCAGTTTGAGGATCATTTTGCAGCGTCCGCTATTTACCTACATGACTCGGACTATTTGACAACTGTTAAACAAGGCCCTCAAGAAAGCCTAAAGGACTACATCACCCGCTTTACGAAGATAGCGATGAGGATCCCCGACCTCCATCCTGAAGTCCACCTACATGCCATTAAGAGTGGGCTCCGTCCAGGAAAATTCCAGGAAGCTATCGCGGTAGCTAAACCAAGAACCCTGGCCGAGTTCCGCGAGAAGGCCAAAGGACAGATAGACATCGAAGAACTCCGTCAAGCTCGGAAATCAGAAAAGTCGGCAACCACCAAAGACGACGAGAAGCCCCGCGAAACTAGAAAAAGCTTCAAACCAGTACCCCGATACGAGTCATACACACAGTTCAACACCAAGTGAGACGAAATTATCAAGGAGATATTAAACTCTAAGCTGATCAAACCTCCACGGAAAGCCGGGAGTTACCCAGAACCAAAAAATGTTGATAAATCCAAGTATTGTACATTCCATCAGAAGTTCGGTCATACAACCGATGAATGTGTGATCGCTAAAGATCTCCTTGAACGTTTGGCGAGACAGGGACACCTTGACAAATTCATTGCAGGTCACATGCAAAAGAGATCCACTTCTGCCGCGGAACCATCCTCGGTAGCAACTCCATCAAAGGACAAGGAGAAAGTTCCTGCCCAACCCAGGGGTATAATCAATTGCATTTCTGGGGGCTATGCTGGGGGAGGATGTACAAGCTCTGCACGTAAACGCACATACAGAGCGATGCTCGCCCTGACGGATACGGCCAACCATCCTCAGCCGACACAAAAAGCACCTGAGATAACGTTTTCCCAGACTGATTATCATGCTCATGACACGAATCTCGATGACCCTGTTGTCATCTCCATTCAGCTGGGCGATTTAATAGTTCGGAAAGTACTGCTGGATCCAGGCAGCAGTGCCGACGTTTTATTCTTTACTACATTTGAAAAAATGAAATTAAGTACTAACATTTTGCAACCATCTGTAGGAGACTTGGTCGGTTTCTCGGGAGAGCGAGTCCCGGTCATGGGTTCAGTATGGTTACAAACCACATTGGGAGAACAACCTGCGTCTAGAACACAAGACATTCAATACTTGGTGGTTGACAGTTTCAACCCCTACAACCTTATTTTAGGGCGACCCTTTTTAAACAGGTTTGCCGCAATTGTATCTACTGTTCATCTTTGTATCAAGTTTCCTCTGCAGGATAATACCG
Organism: Arachis hypogaea; assembly: GCF_003086295.3. Lineage (NCBI taxonomy): Eukaryota > Viridiplantae > Streptophyta > Magnoliopsida > Fabales > Fabaceae > Arachis > Arachis hypogaea. The sequence goes on from NC_092038.1 coordinate 119,147,751, forward strand.
TGGCCATAGTCCATGGCGACCTACAAGATGCTCGGCACTGTTACAACACTAGCCTAAAGCCCATCAAGAGAAATAGCGACAGACGTGTAAACTCCATAGGCGCAGAGCAACCGATGCTTACCGAGCTGGATCTTCGAGCCGACCTTCAAGATCGCCCTCTACCAAATGAAGAGCTGATAAAGCTTACCTTGACAGATGATCCAACTAAATTTACCTTTATCGGCGCATCCATGAAAGGCGAAGAGAAAAACAAGCTCATCAACTTCTTACGACAGAATGCCGACCTATTTGCCTGGACGTCGGGGGACATGCCAGGAATTAGCCCTTCTGTCATTACGCATAAGCTCGCCATTAATCCGGCAGCCCGACCAGTAGCCCAGAAAAAAAGAAACCTCGGCACAGAAAAAAGACTGACATCCATGGACGAGGCTAAAAAGCTAATCGATGCAAACTTCATACGAGAAATCAGATTCACGACTTGGCTAGCCAACATCGTAATGGTAAAGAAACATAACGGTAAATGGCGTATGTGCGTTGATTTCACTGACTTAAATAAAGCATGTCCAAAGGACGCATATCCTTTACCTTCAATTGATACTTTAGTAGATAACTCTTGCGGTTATGGTACATTAAGTTTCATGGATGCATACTCTGGATACAACCAGATCTTTATGCATCCATCAGATCAAGAAAAAACTGCTTTTATCACTGAATATGGTAACTATTGCTATAACGTCATGCCCTTTGGCTTAAAGAATGCAGGAGCAACATACCAACGGCTGATGAACAGAGTCTTCAACCAACAGATCGGTAGAAACCTGGAGGTCTATGTTGATGACATGGTCGCCAAGACAAAGATCGGGGAGAGCCATGTCGGCGATCTTACGGAGATACTCGGTCAGATCCGAGTTTACAACATGAGACTTAATCCAGAAAAATGTGCTTTTGGTGTCCAAGGTGGGAAATTCCTCGGGTTTATTCTGACCAGCCGAGGAATCGAGGCCAACCCAGAGAAATGTCAGGCCATTCTAGATATGAGCAGTCCCACAAACATAAAGGAAGTGCAGAGATTGATAGGACGACTAGCAGCACTGTCCAGATTCTTGCCATGTTTAGCATTTAAATCAGCGAGCTTTTTCCACTGTTTACGAAAAAACACAGCTTTTCACTGGGATGAAAACTGTGAACTGGCATTTCAAAGTTTAAAACAATTCCTTTCTAAACCACCTGTTTTACAAAAGCCCAAAGTCGGTGAACCCTTATATTTGTATTTGTCTATCACTGATATATCCGTTAGTGCTGTCCTTGTTGCAGAAAACAATAAGACTCAACAGCCAGTCTACTTTGTGAGCAAATCACTCCAGAACGCCGAGCTTCGTTACCCGAAGTTGGAAAAACTGGCTTATGCCCTTGTTTTTTCAGCAAGAAGGCTTCGTCCCTATTTTCAGAGTCACACGATCAATGTTAGGACGTCTCAACCATTACGCCAAATACTCGCCAGACCCGAGCTTGCCAGACGGTTGATCAAATGGTCCATCGAACTCTCGGAGTTCGATATCTATTACCAACCTAGGACATCTATAAAGTCACAGTATTTAGCTGATTTTGTTGCTGAATTTACAGGACCCACCCAGAATGAGGATGGCAAAAAATGGGTGCTATTCGTTGATGGAGCATCAAACCCACAAGGAGCTGGTGCAGGAATACTGTTGGAAAACCCTGAGGGAGTTATATTTGAACATTCTCTTCGATTTTCCTTCAAAGCCAGTAACAATCAGGCCGAATACGAAGCCCTCATTGCAGGGCTCAGGTTAGCAATTGAATTGCAAGTCAATAACTTACACGTTTATTGTGATTCTTTGTTAGTGGTTCAACAAGTAAATCAGCATTTTCAAACAAAAGACCCTATTCTATTAAGATATCTTGAAATTGTTAATAAACTGATTACTCGCTTTTCGAAAATCGAAATTACCCACATAGAAAGAGATCAAAATCACAGGGCAGATATACTATCTAAGTTAGCTACTAGTCAGTCACATAATGCTTCACTTTTGCAGTCAACTTTACAGGAGCCGAGCATAAATATGATCGGCAACCTCCAACCCGAGGATTCTTGGCAAAAGCCATACATTCAATATCTCAAAAATGCAAAACTTCCGCTAGAAGTAAAAGACATTAAAAAGTTTAAAAGACAAGCATCATTTTTTACATTGTTGAATGACGAATTATACAGGCGAGGCTATTCTCGACCATTATTAAAATGCTTAGACAGAGCCGAGGCCGAAATAGCCCTAGCCGAAGTTCACGAGGGCATCTGTGGAATACACTCAGGCGCCAGAAGTTTAGCACGCAAAATTCTCCGTGCAGGTTTTTACTGGCCGACCATATGGGAAGACAGCCAGAAAAAAGTTCGAACTTGTGAACACTGCCAGAAGCACGCCCCGATACTTAATATTCCAGCCGAAGAATTACATCAGTCAACGGTAAGCTGGCCATTTCATAAATGGGGAATTGATATCCTCGGACCTTTTCCCACAGCACCCAGACAGGTAAAATTTTTAGTTGTGGCAATCGATTACTTTTCCAAATGGATTGAAGCTCAACCTCTATCCAGAATTACATCGGTACAAATGATATCATTTGTGTGGCAACATATAATCTGCAGATTTGGTATACCACAACATATTGTGACTGATAATGGTCGGCAGTTCATAGACCATAATTTTCGGACTTTTTTGCAGAATTTAAAAGTGAAACAACATTTTTCCTCAGTAGAACATCCTCAATCAAACGGTTTAGCAGAAGCTGCCAACAAGGTCCTTCTCCAAGCTCTAAGGAAGAAACTCGACAACGCTAAAGGCCTTTGGGCCGAGCTTGTTCCAGAGATCTTATGGGGATACAACACCTCGGTGCATTCAACAACAAAGGAAACACCATTTCGTTTGGTGTATGGTTCGGATGCAATGATTCCGGTTGAGATATCACAAAGTTCCTTAAGAACACAACATGAAGCCCATGATGAAGCCCGCCGAGCCGAGCTGGACTTGGTTGAAGAAGTTCGAGCAATAGCCACAATTCGGCAAAAAGCATTGCAGCAACGAATAGCTCAACGTCACAACAAGACGGTCAGACCAAGATCATTTCGCCAAGGCGATTTGGTGTTACGCAAAACTGAAACAGCCCGCAAGCCACCTTCCCACGGCAAGCTCGCCGCAACATGGGACAGACCTTATAGAGTACGTCAAGTGATCGGTAAAGGCGCCTATCAGCTAGAGGAATTAGACGGAACAACACTTCCTAGCACTTGGAATGTTACCTCATTGAAGAAATACTACAGCTAACAAGGTGCAGCACGCTAGTACTCTTTTTCCTAACTTGAGACTTTTCCATATATGGTTTTGCTCAAGAAGGTTTTAACGAGGCTAGCTTACCTATCTCAATTGTAAAGGTACTGCACTAAATAAAATTTGTTTTCGCATCTCTATATACAATTCCATATGTTTCATATACATTGTCTCTCATTACAATCTGGCAATACACACATCCATATATCATCGGTCAAACGTTAAGTCGCATTGATACCTCATGCGCAAAGCACTGCTGATAAAACTTCAATCAGCATCACAAATTAATCAGACCCTCAGACGGGAACAAATAAAATTAGGATTAACCACATCCTAATCCAACAGATATATCAGATAACAAAATAAACAACGCCAAAACCATAATGGCCAAAACAACCGTACGTAAATCATCAAACAAAAAACAAACAGTTCTTACAAGAATAACATAATTCCATTTTAAAACAAACAAAAAGATAACCCAAAATACAGCCTAATATCTTAGTCAGCCAAATTATCGTCACCCTCTTCAGCTTCATCCTCATCGTCAACTAACTCACCATTCCGAACTACTTTACTCGGATCCATGGCAGTAAAATTGCTGCCAGGAAACAAAAACTTAGCCTGAATTACCGCACGTTCAAAACCTTCTGCAAAAGCATCTAGGACATCAGTCTGCCGACTAGATTCCATTTGCTTCAATTTCATCGTAACCTCAACGATTTGTTCACTCATAGAACTCAATTCACCCTTCTTCTTCTCTAAAGCCTCGGAAGCACTTTGATGGTTCTCCTTCTCAACCTTCAATTTCTCTTTCACAGCAGCTAACTCCTTCTCAAGCTCGGAAAGCATATTCTCTTTCGTCTCAAGCTGACCTTTTAACTCGGTGCTCTCAGATGCACACTGTAACATTTTTCTATGTCTCTTTTCTTGACTCCGACCAATGCTGGCCAGCCGAAAGCCCAGAACCTGCGTTATCGCAAAACCAATTAATTGCTTCAGAAAAAAAAAGAGAGAATATATATACTTTACAACACAACAGACCTGCATGAATTGGTCTATTCTAAGATCTCCCACTTCATCAATCCGAGTAACATCAGAAGCAAACTGCACAACTTCGTCCGCTACCACATTAAAAGGAAAATTCTTGTCCCACAGTGACGAACCATCACCGTCTTCCTCAAACGAGTGGAGCTTCTCTTGCTTCACGATAAAATTCGCCAATTCGTCAAGTTCAACCATCTTCTTCCCCTCCTCCAAGTTTTCAGACTTTCTCTTCTTAAACACGATACCTTTCTTTCTCGGAATCGGTTGATTCACCTCAACCTCCCCCTCCACTTTTTCCAGGTTAGAGGAAGAACCTTCAAAGTTTTTTAACTTAAAACGAGCCCTCATACTCGACGCTGAAACCCCAGGATATCTACCACCTGAAAACAACAAAACAAAGCTATTAGCGACAGAACATACCACAGAACATATGATCAACAAACCCTTACCCAAATATTCCACCACCGAAGCCCTATTTTCCTCCCAAGGCAACAAGTTAGAGACAGATATCAACCCGCCCAAATCAACCATTTCCATTAAAAAATTGATAATACACTCATTCCGCGGCGAAATTAATTCAGGGCCCAAAATATGATTAGGATGACAACACCAGAAAAGTGGAAACTGTTCGCCGAGATTCTCGTCCAAATAGAACGGGAACTCCTTCTCCACCGATCTCACCTTAAAGAACATCTCTTTAAAGTCTTTGAAAGAGGATTTGTATAATTTAAAAACAGCAAATCCGGGTGTACTGTTCAAATTTACCCAGACACCCTTCCAAACACCTTTTGCTTGAAAAAGTGAGAAAAAAAACTCTACCTCAGGTTCAATACCCAGGAACTCCATTAATACCTCAAAACACTTTATAAAAGCCCATCCGTTAGGATGAACCTGGGACGGAGCACAGTTCATCTGTTTCAATATACTACATTCAAACTTTGAAAACAGTAATTTCACAAACAACTCCTCAAGGATACAACTATACAAATAAAAACTTTCAAAATCCTTTCCTTTGTGGTAAACCCTATCCACACGGTTACACGGAATCAGTTCGATGTGAAAACCGGGCCTCGTTACTTTCTCTAAAGATATTGCTCTAACACTTTCTTCATCAAAGAACAAAGAAGCCCTATTTTTCACATCCTCACCAACCCAACCATATGACCCATCATCTTCTACTTTAGGCAGTAGCTTTACTTTCGAATCACCCATTTTACTTATTAGACGGAGAAAAGAAGAAATGAAGAGAAGAGAGAGAACAGAAGTTCTAACCTCTTTTGCTCATAGTTTAAAACCACCTTCAAAAGACAAAGAGACTAAAGCTCTCACACGTAAGTAACTCAACATCACTTCCTAGCCACTGATTTAAGAAACCGTTTTCATTTCCAAAGTTTAAATCTTGACCGTCCGTTCAAACCCACTTTCAATGGCATAAATGTGACTTTGGAACTTGCACCTGCATTGAAAAGACAGGCATCATCATTAACTGTTCAGGTAACTTTTCCTATGCTATAATAAATGCACCCCACTCGATACGTCAAGTTGAACTGGGGGCTCCTTACGCCGAGCTATAACTCGGTCAAATCAAATTTCAAAGCTCAACCTGCCCTATCTACGTCCAGGCTAAGCTTGGGGGCTGTGATATGACCGTTATACGTCGGTTACGAGTTATAGCTCGGCGAACGTCTTGATAACCGACGAATCCCTTGCGCCGAGTTTATGGCAATAAATAACCTTATGATCAGTTACATCGGTTTCGCCTTAAACGGTAAGTTAAGGAATATGACTGTTACAGTATCTCGGTTATAAAAAGCAATCAGGAAGAATCGGTAAAGGTAGACCTTCCTTGACTAGTTAACTTCTAAGAATAACTCTTCTAAACTGATTTGAGCGTCGGAGTACTTTTGCAGGTACTTCCCCCCTCTTCCTTTTGGCTCTGCTGGCTGGTGGTGGAACACTACAACTCGAGGACAAGCTCGGCCTACCATTGCTCGGGGACGATCTATAGTTCGGCGGTAATCAGACAAGAACAATACGTTTATAAAAAAATCTTCTTATCGAGGACAAGATAAGTAATAAAGTGTTGTAGAAAGATAAATTTTTATATTTATTTTATTTATTTTAAAAAAATTCAATGATACGTGTAATCTTTTTCTCATGAAAATAGTAAAAAAATATACTTTTATCTTTTTTTTTGGGGGGTTAAAATCGCGTTAGCCTTCAAAATAATATAAAGAAAAAAAAAGCAAGTGTTTGCTTGAAACGAAATTCAGCAAGCCGGACGTTAGGGTTTGCATCAAGCTAAGAAAGATCATAAAGGAGTAAACAGCAAAGCATGATGAATATTGAGCACTGGGCTTGAAAATTATAAAATAGTAGATTGTGCCTAATATAAATATTTTCCCCCTTTATTTTGTTGATGCAATTAATAGTAAAAGGCCAAAAGCATAGTTGCTTTTCTCAGGAAAAAAAAAGAAAGAAAAAAGAGAAGAAAAGCCAAAATTAGCGGTGACGAACATGATACTCTTTCCCATTCCCGAAACCAAAATCCATATAAATAATATTGAGTCGCATTAATAAGATAGATCACCGATCCATGTTGCAGCATGTTTTTCTATGTGCGCCATATTAATACATATTTGGTTGTTTTGCAACTATACCACTCATAATTTTTAATTACGAAACATATCATAAGGCCATGAAATAGAAATATAATCTCAGGTTACGTATTCCCTTTGAAAGAAAATTGAATGACACTGGACCATAATATTTTAGGTATTGCGTTGCATGAGATAGTTTGGCTTGTGTCGATTTTCGTGTTTAGATTTGGTTTTTCTTCCCTCATAAAAACAGATGGTTTTCTTCTATTTCTATATATGGATTATCTGCATATGCAATATGCATGTACTCTTTGGCAACTACATGGATCAGTGGCATGAAGAAAAAAAAAAGTTGTATGATCATCAATTAATTAAGTGTTAGTTTGGATTGGATTTTTCTGAGTGATTTTTTTTTAAAATAAAGTATTTTTATTTATTTTAAAGTTTATTTAGATATATCTTTTGAAAAAAATATTTTTATTAAAAAAATAAATCATTTACTTTTTTTAAAGCTAACAATACATTACTTTTAAAAAAATAAAAACAAAAGACGTTTTTAATAATTATTTTTTTAAAAAAATCTATCTAAATATAAAATAACTTTTGTCTATTACAAAAAACTTTTTAAAAAAAATAAATATTTTTTTAAAAATCAATCCAAACCGACCTTAAATATTTACATATACTCTATCATATTATTGAAGAATTTTAATTATATTATTAGAGTTAATATTCAATTTAATTTTTAAAATTTAAAATTAAAACTTAAATTAACCTTTAAAATTTTAATCGATTTAAATTGAATTCTAAATTTACAATGATAACTCAAATTAGTCTCCAAAGTCCAAACACATTTTTGTTAATGATTTGCTGATGATTTGATATATTAGTTTGTCACGCTGATTAAAATAAATGATGTAATTTTATATTGATATCCAATTTTTAACAAAATAATATCATTTCACACACTTCTCTCTTTTTCACCAGTGATAGTTGTAAAATGAGACGTGATTTAACCCCTTCTGGGAAGCAAGGCACATGATCCATTTGCATTAAGGGAGCTCCAGCATCTTCCATTTATAGTATTTAAATATTATTATTATACTAGTATATTATAAAACACATTGATTATGTCACCTTTCTTCAAATGGCATTCAAGAAATTTAAAACCATTTTCCAATCTTCTTTCCTACTCCTACACGGGATATGGGGTATATCTCACCCTCAAATTAAAACCACGTGACTGACATATATAACATAACTATTAAAATACAAAGGTGAAAACTGAGGTGAAGTTGAAGTTAATATCTCAGAGCCGTTAGATGAAAATTTAGTCAAATCAGTCAAATCATCTAAAAACTCTCAAGTATCAAACTTCACGTGAAGTCGACTGCAGGTGAGTTTCTACCAAATACAAATCCATATAAACGGTGGATATGCTCTTATGGATGAACATAATTCTTTTTCCCTGTGCACAGATCCCACCCTGACATTAAATTAAACTAAATTTATACCAGCTACCTTCAATTTAGTTTTGTATTTTGCAACCCCTTGTTTTGTTTTGCAGTTTTGCAGTTTTGCTTCCTTCCACTTGATCACATTAGATGTATTGAATCCAATTGCCAACCCTTCATCCAATGGCATAGCCCCCTTAACTGAAAGCCGCAATTTGGTGCATCCCCACTTGCCCATTAATTTCTCCCACTTCCATATATATATATAGACGCACAGAGAATATATTATTATCCCAAACCACACATTGTTAAACCAGAGGCAGAGGGTTGCATATTCTGCTTGACAAAAATGTCAGAGCTTCCATGTCCAAGCTATGACATGTACCATTCACAACCCTCTGAATATGGCACCTCAGAGAGTGGAAGTGGAACTGACAGCTTTCACAAGTTCTTTGAGGGATGGGTGGTTGAGCAAAACCAACACCTGAAGGAGCTGGTGGCATCTACAACAACAGAGCTCACAGATGAGAAGCTTCAGGCTCTGATTGATGGAGTTGTCAAGCATTATGAGTACTATTACGAGGCCAAGTCAAAGTGCGCAAAGCATGATGTTCTGGCCATGCTATCTCCAACATGGAGAAGCTCCTTGGAAGATGCTTTTCTTTGGATTGGTGGTTGGAGACCAAGCATGGCTTTTCACCTTCTATATTCCAAGGCCGGGTTGCAATTTGAGGCCAAGTTGGATGAACTCCTTCAGGGTCTAAGAACATCTGATTTGGGTGATCTATCAGCAACTCAGCTAGCTCAAATTGATGAGATTCAGAAGAGGACAATCGCAGAGGAGAGGGAAATCACAGATATGATGGCAAGACATCAAGAAACAGTGGCAGATGCATCAATGGTGGAACTTTCTCATGCTGTTTCTGAGATGTTAAGGGCCAATGAAACTGACAAGGGTGGAAACAAAGAGGTAGAGGAGAGGGTTGATTCAGCTTTGATGCCAAAGGAAGAAGGATTGGAGGAGATTTTGCAAAGAGCTGATGATTTAAGGCTTAGAACACTTCAAGGTATTGTCAATATTCTGAGGCCAAAACAGTGCATTCACTTCTTGATTGCAGCTGCAGAACTGCACCTCAGGCTGCATGAGTGGGGCAAGAAGAGGGATACAAGCAGAAGGCTCAATGAAGGCACTTCTAGTGATGAGGGTACAACCCATGATTTGTCAACTACTTCAAGATAACATTAACAATTGCAACTTTGGAACCATCAGAATCAAGGATTCGACCTTGAATTTTTATCTTGTTTTATTTAAGGGACATTTAATTAGGATAGCATGAAAGCAAACTAATTTTTTTCTATTGTTGTCTGCAATAAACCCAGCAAAGGGGTCTTATTGATTTATGCATCAATTTGAGTTAGACTTCTGCTTAAATATCAATTGCAATATTTCACATTGGCAAAATGTTAAATGAATTCAGGTTTCTGAAAAACAGACCAAGGCATACTTATGATTGTATTTGCAGACTAATATCTTCTTGTCTTGCAAGAATGCAAAATGAACAGTTACATAGATCTGTATTCGGTAAAAATGAAGACAAATGACATGCTCAAATTCTTGAAATGAAAATGTTTAAACAAATGATATTCAAATATAAAAACCTGCTGACTCCTTTCTACAAATGGATGCAGCAACATCAGCCTAGACCTGCAATCCTTGATTTTGAAGTATCTTTAATGGCATATCGCCAAGTACTAAAAATTATAAAATTAAAACTTCGTGAATTTTGGGGTTGTGGGTTAATTGATTAATGGATTTGGTCATTTGGTAGTAAAATGACACTGTTTGTGTTTTACAAGATACGATTTTTGGTTTTTGGTCGAAGGAAGATATGATAAAGAAAGGAAAAGGGTCTTCCCAAAACAAAAAAGGGGAGAATTGGGCCCAACATCGAAGGCACAACGAACCAAACAGTTTAACATTTGTTAACAATTTTATTTGTTGATAGTACTAATGTAGAAATTTCAGGTCAAAACAAAAATCTATATAGAGAACCTCCAAAAACAAAATTTCTTAGGAAAAAAAAGTTTCGATTGGTAGAAAAGGAATTTTATTATCAATAAAAATACTTTTAAATAATTTAAAAGTGTAAATAAAAATTCAAAAAAATATTATTTTTTTTAAGTGATAAATAATTTTTGTATTTAATAAATTATTTATACAATTGATCCAAAATTTTATAGAAATATTTAGATACATATTTAAAAAATACATACACAAAATAGGATACAAATTTGATCTCTATATTTTTAGTTTATTTTTTAAAAATATTATTAGTTGTTGATAAAAAAATCACAAAAAATATATACTTAGTGAAAAATTATCAAATTTTAAGAATAAAAATATCTCTTTTTTTAATCATATTTATAAAAAATTACATTAAAATTTAATATCTAAAATATTTTTTGAGAACACATATTTAATATTAGGCATTTTTATCACGTTTTTAAATTATATGAGAGCATTTTTGTTAATAATAAATTTTGAATGTATTTTTATTAACGACAAAATTATTCGAGTGTATTTTTTATAGTTTACCCAATAAAAAAAGAATTAATTTGATAAATTTTTTTTTAGAAAAATGTTTATAATTTTCAAAATTGCAACACCTGAATTTATCTATGGTAAATTAAAAAGATTATACACTTGTTATGCTAGTTTTGATAAATTTAAGAATTTTTAGAAAGTATTTAAAAATTTTATTAATATAATTTTATATATTAATATATATATATATATATATATATATATATATATATTATATAGTCATTTATACTAAAATTTAAAAATAATTTTAGTACATTAAAATTTACCTTTTTTAATAATGAATTTAATTTTAAAATACCGACCATATATCATTCAATTATATATGATTTTTTAGATAATTATTTATGAATTAATATAAAAATAATTATTTTAGCTGTAAATTATATAAGTAAAATTTAATTTTGATGAATTAGTGTAAAAAATAAAAAATTATATGTCTTTAAAACTCATATTAAGATTATAAAATAAATTTTTTTTTATTAGTGATAAGTTTAAGGACACATGTTATCCTATAGATGAACCCTGTGTCTCTGTTATAGTGTTACTTATCTCTCTTAGTTCTTACCCTCAAAATTGAATTCTGTGCCTTTACATTATCAGTGCGTATGTGGGGTGCACACCTTAGCGTCGGCATCATTTCCGGAAACTATCTTCATTGTGGGAATCAAATCTTTGTCTCCGTTTATTCCTCAATAATGAATGTTGCAACACCTCTTTTTATTTTTTTCAAAAGAGGAAAATAAATTTCCCAAAGCAAGGCTTGACTGTTCGTGAAAATAGTAATTAATATAAAGTCTGTATATTATCATTCAATTTGATTATAGGTAGAGTCAAATTTTTTATCTAAAAATGGTTAAAAATTAAAAGCTTATTGAAACTTACAAATTGAATTGAATTGAATTGAATTGATTGCCAATGCGAGTGCAAATAAATCAGGAGTAATTGGAATAGTGAAACGTGTGATTTGAAGGGTATGGGTTTTTAATAGGGTGTTAATTATTCTGATTTTAGAAGATGGAAGGAGTAAGTAAAAGGTGAAATGTAATAAAAAGGAAGAAAGAGAGTGGATCGGATGCGACTGTGAAAGTGAGAAGACAATAGAAGAGTAGAGTAAAGTGTGGGAGAGTTTGGTGGGTAATAATAATTAACCTTCCACACAGGGTCCTCTGAGTCTGAGTGTGAGTGAGTATGAATATGAAGCCAAAGAAAACGTGTTAAGCACAAAAAGCCAATTCCTACAAACAAATTCCAAATCTCAATTCTCCTCTGCTCAACAGTCGCGGTAGCACCAAGTAAAGTAATCACCTCATTCCCTTTTTCTTTCCAATTCGCTGCCTGATTTTCATCATGATCAAATTTTGGGGATTTAATTTACTTTTTATCTTCTGAGATGATAAAGAAAAAAGAAGCTGTTTTTGATTTGCTCATATTCCATTGACGTGCATTTATAATATTGTGCTTCAGGTTATTCACATAGATATAGATTAAATTTTATACGTTGCAGCTTCCACTTGCTCCTCTGCATCTGTTCGAATGGTGGTGTTTGGTTTCTTCTTGAGGTAATTCTTGGTGCAGGAGATAGTGTTTTGAGGTAAATTAAGTGAATTTTGTTCAATTAAGAATGGGGAAATAAGCTGATAGTTCAAATTCTGTGCTTGAATCTGAATACACCGCCGACAATTCATCAATGGGCAAAGAAAATGGGTCAGCAACGCCGAAGGAAGAAGGCAGTGATGACGGTTACTCAAGTCTTGAGACTGTTGAATTAGAATCTCAGTCACGACCTAGCTTAGAGAAGGACACAGGTTTGCCAAGTTGTCGCGTGTGCCAATGTGCCGAATCTGATAAAAGGGGAGATGCTGCCCTAGAATTTTTGGGCATCACTCCGGTGATCAAAGCTTGTAAATGGAATGGGGAAGATGGGGAGGTAAGGTCAGAAGGCCAGGGAATTCAGAAAAATATGTCTTTTAACAAAAATGTTGGAAACAAATCTGGGATGGTGGAATTTGTAGGCCCTAATGGGGAGGTTTTCATGTGTAGAAGTGATGTGGAGATTGGTTTCTCTCACCAAGATGCATTGATTGAACTTGGTTGCTGTTGTAAGAATGACCTTGCTTTAGTACACTATGCTTGTGCACTCAAGTGGTTTATTAATCATGGATCAACAATTTGTGAAATATGTGGACACATAGCCAATAATATCAGAATCTCTGACTTCAACAAGGTTGTTGGTTCTCTGAAGGAATATGAAGCCTTGAGGGAGAGAACTGTCAGTGGGGATCCTGGTCCTCATGTTCATGAGAATAATAATACTGGCGTTGATCCTGACGCTGTGGCTGCTATCCGGAGGCAGCGGCTAAGTGAGATTGCATTATGGTTTTGTCCTCATAATACCAGTAGTATAAATAACAATAGCAATGCCGACACAGTTTCACAGGTGGCTTCTGAGCAGCCTTCAAATTTTGTTACTGAAGATGCTGGCCTTGCACAGAGTCCTGCAACCAAGTGGGCCGTGGAAGGCACAGGGATCCTGCTTGCTACTGGCCTGCTTACAATCACCCTTGCGTGGCTGATAGCTCCCCGAGTTGGAAAGGTACGTAAGATTTAAAGCCAATCACAATAAGTGGTGAAACATACCAAATTCTTTATATGGTAATTTCTTGCCTAGATGTCTTTTGCCTGAATGTGTCTGCATATTTTGGAACTGCCCTCAGTATGGGGCCTCAAAACCTATGCATTTACATTAATTATTATAGGGTTGAATTTCAGAATGTCATGATAATGATGCATGCATTGGGGTCATGCAAGCATGGTATTTCACTAAAACATGGAGCAAAGATACTAGTTTGTCATTGCTTCCATATAATTTGTAGAGCTTGCCTTTATTTCTCATGTCTCTCTATCTGCTAGATTAATACGAAATTGGAAACTTTAGCTAGCAATTTTATTCAAGGAATTTGTTATCATTTTTATAAAGGACATGAGATTAATAATGGACTCACATTGATGTTATGGACTGGTATTCTCATACTGATCACTTATAAGGTCTTCTTCCCTTTGGCCATACGCATATTTAGGGCTTGTTTGGGTATGCGTCTAACTAGAAAGCCTCACAGAATTAAACTAACAAACAATTAACAATCAAATGGATCTAATTACTCATAGTGTAATAAATCATCGTTCGTTTATAGCTCAAGATTAAGTCTAGCTTAGAGTTTAGATAACTTACTCAGCTCCAATGTTTAGAGCCACATCATTTGATCAATCAATATGAATTATGTGGACTTTTGCTTATATTCATCTGTAGGCTTCATTTTTTGGTGTCTTTCTTTTGATATGTGTGCTCTGTGACTGTGAACATCTATCTTAAGAAGAATAATGTCACTAGCGTTTGTGTTGTAAGGTGGTCACTTTTCTCGGAAAAGTCATTTTTTAACTCTCTGGAGCACTGGCTGCACCACTTTACCCTAGAACAAGTTTTGCTGGCTAACTATGAAATGGCTCTAATGAAAAAAATTGAGGCATAAATCTTATAGCAGGTTGTATTTTATGCTATCATTCTGTGCTTCTGGCCCCAAACCTGACTAATTGCTCCATTCATGGCAACTTCGAGAGTTACTGATTTGGATGTGCAAAGGAAGGGACTGGACAGCCTTAATCACATCATAGCTTTTTTAGTCTTAGTTGAATATAGTTTTTTCCATGTTCAGGTTCATTCCAAAATACAGTGGTGTTGGTTGTGTTTGGAAGCTGATTATACAACTTGTTTGCGTCTTCCATATTGATTTTGGTTAGAAGCCTGCATAATTCAACCTAACCTATAGTTGATCGTATTGTTGTACAGAAAACAGCCAAAAGTGGTCTTCACATCCTACTTGGAGGTGTTTGTGCTTTAACAGTGGTTGTTTTTTTCCGCTTTGTAAGTACTTCACGCACCTTTCTATTGTATTTTGTTTGAGAAATTTGATTGAGTTTTGATTCTTGGATCCTGATAGTTTTGTATACTCGAGTTATTGCAGTTTGTGCTTACCAGAATCAAGTACGGACCTGCACGTTATTGGGCAATCTTGTTCGTTTTCTGGTTTCTTGTGTTTGCAATATGGGCTTCACGGACACATGGTGCCCATACAACGTGATTCCTTAGTACTTAGTAGTTAGTACAGCGCTATAGAGTCTTGTTTTGTTTTTCATTTCTCTTGAGCCTTTCAATTGAAATTCATTTATGACCGGGTCTATTTCATAGTAGATTATTATCATTATCATTATTACTATTAAATGTAAAATAGCTATAACGTTGTTTGTAAAGCTACATTTCTTTCTATGAGATCGTGTTTAGTTATTTTGAAGAACTAATAAAAATAAATTTGAAGAAAAATAAATTTTCGTTGTCTTGTAATTAACTTATAGCTTTACTTTCTTTGATTGATTGAAATACAAGCCATGGAAATTTAAGGGAATCAGTTGAGAGAGCATAAAAGGGAGGATTCGAGATCCAAATCAAAGGGTGGCCTGCCGTACCTATATTTGGCGCATAGCATTGGGCCGGATACTCTGTTTTCGGCTGTAATTGTAATACATCATCATTAGTCATTATGATGATGGATTATAGAGAATTAAATATCTCCCCAACCAAAACACTGCTAGCATTTATGGTAATGGAGCGAATAATCATATCGGACAAAGTTTGACATAGACATATAGTGGAGTTATCAATTATCATAGTTAACGAATGAGCATTGTTGGTTTCCACAATAGATCCTTTGAATCTTGTTTGGTAGTGTGATTCATTACTTAATTGTGGTGTGTGAAGTGAAGGTGAACCAAACCAAAATGAAATATCACTTTCCATTTCGTCTTATTTTGAGGGATTGGGTTGTGGTTTGTGAGTGTATGAGGGGTCCCTCTTCATCTTCCTCATAACCACATAATCAATACTGAACCAAACAGTAACGAGGTAAGTTACACGTGCATGATCCACATAAAAACAATTTTCGTATTTGAACTGTTCGGAGATACCTCACATAAGAGTTTCCATTTATTTTGGCTCTGTGCTTCTGTTGTTGTTCTACACTGCCGTTGCCTTGTCATCACGATTTCTCTAACGTTATCTTTCTGTTTTTAATGGCTCAGAACTCACTCCACTTGTACATTTTTATGTAACTCTTTCTCCTCCTCCCTCTCCTTCTACCATGAAAAGCCTCTTCCTTGTATCGTTCCTTGCACCAAGGTACACCCTTTTCTTTCTTTCTTTATTCATGACCTTATTTACTTAGCAAGTTCAAACCTGTTCTTGTAACAAAGATATGTTGCTGAAAGTTCCTCGTGTTGGGTTAGCAGTGCCCCAGTTGGAAGCAGACCCTTCTCTCAACATTTAACCACCAAGTGCTTTGGCAAGCAACTTCACTTCCACTCTCGATGTGTTCTTTTCTCTTCATACACGTAAACACCTCTCTCTCTCTCTCTCTCTCTAGTCATATTCTCATGCTGCTTTGGTTTGTATTGCTCAACTCTGACGTGTCTTTCTTGCATGGATTATGTGGTTTGTGTTGTGAAGATGTTCTGCAACGCTATCTGTTGTGCCGGAACTACAAGAAAAGGAAACATTTGATGGAGAGATGGCTTCTTTGCTTCTCAAAGATCTCAGAAAGACCTTTAATTCAGGGAAGACAAAGAGCTATGAGTGGCGAATTTCACAGTTGGAAGGCATAGTCAAGATGCTAGAAGAGAAGGAGAAGGAAATTCTTGATGCTCTTAATAAAGACCTTTCTAAACCAGGATTGGAAGGATATATATCTGAGGTCTACAATTTCCTACTTTCATTTTCTGCTTCATGATTTTCTCTTTTTAACCAGTGCTTTGAAGAAAAATATCTCCATACAACTGTATTGTTTTTCCTCTGCTTCCTTTTGTCATGATGGCATTGAGTTTTTCCATTTGTCTGAAGATTCACCTCAGGCTCAGACTTACATTCATTGCGGCCACTTCGAATTATATCGTGGTGCTTATTAATGCAGGTTTCCCAGGCAAAATCATCATGTAGTGAAGCACTTCAAGAACTGAAACACTGGATGAAGCCGGAAAAGGTAATAATTACTTACTTAACAGAAGAGGATTGTGCCACATTATATAGATTGACATTAATAGCACAATCTTTTTTCCCATTCAGGTCAAAACTTCATTCACCACATTACCATCATCAGCAGAGATTGTGTCAGAACCATTGGGAGCTGTGTTGGTCATCTCCACATGGAACTTCCCTTTCTGTATGTAAAGTTGTCTTCCTTTTCAGATATTTGCCATATCTAAACAGCATTTGTTTCTATCAGATACAACTTTTCCGTACTTGTGTTGTTATCAGTGTTGTTGAAGGTTTGCACATATAGAGAAGTCTATCATACATTTGCATATTTATCATGTTTAAAGTTTTATTATCTAATGAGTTCTCAATTTTCTCATAAATTTCTTGGAATCCTTACACTATCTAGTGCAGTGACTTTGCAACTTCTACTTATCGTTCCCTTCACAATGATGAGTTCTTAATTACCTCCTGTGTTCAGTGTTATCAATGGATCCTGTCATTGGAGCCATATCAGCGGGTAACGCAGTGGTCTTGAAACCATCAGAAATTGCTCCGGCAACTTCATCAGTACTTGCAAATTTGATTGAAGGTTATCTAGATAACTCTGCAATAAGAGTAGTTGAAGGGGCTATTCCTGAAACAACTGCACTCTTGGAACAGAAGTGGGATAAGATACTTTACACAGGTAGTGCTAGGGTCGGTCGCATTGTCATGGCTGCTGCTGCAAAGCACCTTACACCTGTGATTCTGGAACTCGGTGGAAAGTGTCCAGCTGTTGTTGATTCAGATGTCAATCTACAAGTTAAGGACATCTCCATCCTAAGCTCATTATTTACACATCCAAGTAACTTTTTTTTTTTTTTGATGTAATAATCATTGAATTAAAATCTCAGGTTACTGCTAGGAGGATAATAGGTGGAAAGTGGGCATGCAATAGTGGACAAGCATGCATTTCTGTTGATTATATCATCACAAGAAAAGAATTTGCTCCAAAACTGGTTAGATTTTAAGAACTTATGTGAGCAGTTAAATCATATATATTTACATTATTCTTGATAAGTTTGTGCACACAACAGATAAATGCTTTGAAAGAAGAGTTGAAGCAATTCTTTGGCGAAGATCTGATGGAATCAAAAGACATGTCTCGTATTGTGTCCCCGACCCAGTTTTCCCGGCTGGTGAAGCTCTTGGATGAAGATAAAGTATCTGACAAAATTGTTTTTGGAGGTCAGAGGGATGAGATGAAACTGTGAGTGGCATTCTCATATTCTTTATTATTAAGATTCACATATATAGTATGATATTGTATCTTATTATTAATTCTCCCTCTTTGACTCTTGGATACAGAAAGATTGCACCAACTATCTTATTGGATGTTCCAGATGATGCAATGGTGATGCAAGAGGAGATATTTGGGCCAATAATGCCAATCATCACTGTGAGTACTTGTTGGCAAGGATAATATATAAGGCCATATTACCATAATATATATATTCCTTGACAATTGCTTCAACTTTAGGCCATATTCCATTTGTGCAGGTAGAAAACATAGAAGATAGCTTTGGCATAATCAAATCTAAGCCAAAACCTCTTGCTGCTTATCTCTTTACAAACAATGAGCAGTTAAAGAAGGCATATGTAGAAAATATATCTTCTGGAGGGATGCTCATCAATGACACTGTCATACATGTAGTGATTCTCTGATATCCCTTAATTATTTTACACATGAAAACTATAATCATACTTGACGTTTATGTGTGCATCGCCGATGCAGGTTGCGACTCGTGGTTTGCCTTTTGGAGGAGTTGAAGAAAGTGGAATGGGATGTTACCACGGGAAGTTCTCTTTTGATAGTTTCAGCCATAAGAAGTCTGTCCTCTATAGAAGTTTTGATGCAGATTCATCCTTAAGGTTCCCTCCATATACACCCGAGAAGGAAAAATTGTTGAAGGCCATTTTCAGTGGCAACATTATTCGCATAATTCTTACTTTGCTTGGATGGTCTTGAATTAGAATAACGCATATACAAGGGACATCCAAAGAATCTGTTTTTAATGACTCTAATTTTTAAGATGTCGATTGTCGAGCGAAGAATTGGATAAATTGTAAATGCGAAAATAATGGTCTAGGCTAGTGATCACCACGGCTTCCACTATTGTCAAGATGAAAATGACATAAAATGATGCTAAATCATGCAAGTGTGGTAACTCTATTTTAGCATGTTTAAATATGTTTGACTATTAAGATTCTAGAGAGAGAAGTTGGGGCTTTAGAAATTAGAATCAAATACAAGTATTAACAAAAATGAGAGAGAAAATAATAATAAGCCAATGGCAAATAATAATGCCACATGTCACTCTTTGTGTTGTTCTTGGTATAAGTATTTTGAACCATTCACCATTTTTTTGGGAGGCAAATTGAAATAAACACATACGCACTTATTATCCAATGAGAAATAAGGGATGCAAAATAAATCATATATAAAGGGAAACAAGTGATGCTGTGTAATTGTGTTAGATAGTATCTGTCTTTTTACTTTGCTGGTCAAATTCTTTCAATCCTTTGCCTTTTAATTTTGAAGTTTGAAAGAAAGAAGACAAATAAAATAAGATTGGTAGGAGCATGGCAGAAGTTTCGACGAAGCTGGGGAACAAGAAGAGTTAAGACAAATTAGTTATTTGATTTGATTGTAGCAAGAAAAGAAAAGAATAAGAACCATCTCATTCCCTTCTTAAACCCAAAACCCATCCAAAAGGGAACTGAACTCTATTCTATTCCTTTCAACTAACTCCAAGTAAAGAACCAATTCATTCATGCACGTATCAGAGTCCTTCAAGAATCAAGTCAAGTCAACCCCCCACCACTCTTGTGAATTCTCTCATCATAGCTTTCTCCAGAGAACATTGAAAGAAAGAAGGATATGAAGATGAAGCTGGGATGGTTGGTTGTGACAGTTATGGTTTTGAACCTGTCAAGTCCTTGCTCAGCATGGTTTGGTTTTGGCAACAAACAAAAGACTTCAAAGAACTCTATTCTGCCAGCTCAGCCCTCCATCATCAACCGTGCTGCCCATGGTTCCTCCATTATCATCCCACTTTACGGCAATGTTTATCCTGTTGGGTACGTACCTACATAGAATCTTCTTTCTTAAACACACAAAAAGGCAATACCTTTTATGAATCTTGAAAGTGTGCAATTTTGTATGGAAATGTATATGTAAAAAGAAAAAAAAAAGATTTGCATATCAAGATTCGCAATAGGAATATTTCATTTATTTAGTGATTGGGCCCTCTCTCTCTGCCTTTTGAAATTTATTTATTTGATTACCATTTGAAGAACAAAAAGAAAGGTGCACCGACACTAGCAAGATTGGTTGCTGTTTATCCTTTGAAAGATGAAATTATTGTGTCTCATCCTTCCTTGAAACAATTATTGCAGGTTCTATAATGTTACTCTCAACATTGGGCAGCCACCAAGGTCCTATTTTCTGGATGTTGACACCGGTAGTGACCTCACATGGCTTCAATGCGATGCCCCTTGTTCCCATTGCTCCGAGGTATTACGTGGAAACTGATTTCTTCTACACAAAGAATGTGAACAAATGCTAACAAAATCTTATCCTTGAATACTTGTTTTGTTTGTCAGACTCCCCATCCACTGTACAAGCCCAGCAATGATTTTGTGCCGTGTAAAGATCCCCTATGCGCGTCGTTGCAGCCGAGTGATGACTACGAATGTGAAAGCCCTGATCAGTGTGACTATCAGATTGATTATGCGGATCAGTACTCAACACTTGGTGCACTTGTCAATGATGTCTATCTTCTCAACTTCACCAATGATGTCCAACTTAAAGTTCGGATGGCACTTGGGTTAGTCATATTCACTCTTTGATTTGCTACCACCCCCTCCATGCATGTTCATGCTCTGATTCCTTTGTGCAGATGTGGATATGATCAGACTTTTTCGCCTTCTTACCACCCGTTAGACGGAATACTTGGGATTGGCAGGGGAAAAACCAGCTTGGTGTCACAGCTGAATGGTCAGGGCTTGGTGCAAAATGTTGTTGGACACTGCTTAAGTTCCCAAGGAGGAGGATATGTTTTCTTCGGAAATGTCTATGGTTCTTTTCGAGTGAGCTGGACTCCAATGTCATCCACAGATTCGTAAGTAGACCATTATCAGAACTCAGATGATTCATATAATTGATTGTATCATGTTCTGATTTGAATCCTGTGTCTCAGAAAACATTACTCAGCAGGGCCAGCTGAACTTGCTTTTGGAGGAAAGAAGAGTCGTTCTGGAAGCCTAACTGTGCTTTTCGACACTGGCAGTTCTTACACTTACTTCAACTCCAAGGCTTACAAAGCTCTCATTTCTTGGGTAATTTCTAAAGCATTCATCACTAGTATCATACCAATTTGGAAATGTTAGTTAAGAAGGGTCATTTTGTTCAACTTGGAAATGCAGTTGAAGAAGGAATTGCACAAAGTACCCATAAGTGTAGCAGCTGATGATCAAACCTTACCAATATGCTGGCGTGGTAAAAAACCTTTCCAGAGCATACGTGAAGTGAAGAGATACTTTAAGCCGCTGGCGCTTACTTTTAGCAATGCTGGAAAAGTTAAAACTCTGTTTGAGATCCCTCTTGAAGGTTATCTGATACTATCAGTGAGTTCTAACCTGTAACCTTAAGCAACCTAGATGAATATATCATAGTAAAGGCAATGGACTAACGAATTGTTATGGTGGCAGAACATGGGAAATGTTTGCCTGGGAATTCTGAATGGCTCTGAAGTAGGGTTGGGAGATCTCAACATAATTGGAGGTAGGAAATAATTAATTTCGTGTTAACGTTTTTGGGATTTGATGTTATATCATTAATTATAAAGATGTTGTTTGTTTATATATGCAGACATATCCATGCAAGACAAAGTGATGGTATTCGACAATGAGAAGCACTTAATTGGTTGGGCACCTGCAGATTGTACTCGTCTTCCAAGATCAAGAGCTTTCGGTATTTCATCATACTGAAAAAAGAAAAGAAAAATTCCTAGGTGGAGGTTGTTGTGCCATATATAGAGCAGGTTAATTCATGCTATCTTCATAATGTGTAGTGTTTGTGAATATAGTCATTGATCATCATCATGTATTAGTATATTACATTCTGATCGAGTAATGAATGTAATCGATGGAAATATGTGAATATTTCGCATCGCGTTTATTTTAAGAGCTATGCTACACATAAAAGTCTTTTTGGTTTACAGTTTTACAAGTTGGGCCAAGTCTAACAAAAATTACATTCATCCACTGGAGCATGATAACATGCGCGTCACTCAACCGTTTCCAAAGCGCGCTTTCATTCACCATTATGGAAGACGCTTCTTCTTCTTCTTTGCGTTCCTCATTCTCCTCCTCTTCTTCCTTCTCCTTCTCCTTCTTCTTTGCGTTTCTTCTCCTTTTTTTTCGCGTGTTTTATCTTCATCGTTGTTTTTCTATTACTGTTGTTGTTGCTGCATTTTTTTCCTCCTCCTCTTTCTACTCATTTTTGTAACATTGTGTGTTTTTTTGTTCTTCTTTGTTTGATTTTTTCTCCCAAGAAGAATTATAAGAAAATGAATTAAGATGAGGAAGAAGAAGCAAGTAGAAGATGAGGAGGAGAAAGAGGAAGAGTTTTTAATTATACGAATAAAAATACACCCAAAACTTCTTAAAATACATTCAAATATTTTCGTGTTACACTCAAATATCTTTGTATTACACCCAAATTTGCTGCAAATATAGAAAAATGTTTTCTCTAATGCTGCATTTTTTTTCTTCTTCTTTTTTTCTTATTACTTTCTTTCTTTTAGTTAAATGAATGTAAGTTCATCCTCTTCCAAGTAATTTTGCAGCATTATGTATTTTTTCTTTTTTTGTTTGATTTTTTTTGTTTTTATTCTTGTTAAGAGATTAGAGAAAAGGACAAATAGGTCCTTAACCTTTTGCCTTGCGGACATTTTGTCCCTGACCATTTGAAAATACTTTTAAATCCCTGATCTTCACAAAACTTGGATGAATGAGTCCCTCCATCTAAATGCTTCCGTCAGACCCAACAGAAAAGTCTAACGTGGCTCTCGTTCTGATGATCTGGCGTCACAGGTTGACACATGAACTGATGAGTGGAAAGATACTTTCGAAAATTGGACAAATAAATCCCTAAACCTAAAAACTACGGTCGTTTTGCGTGTGTGCAAATCAAGAAAACAACACTCGCACAACAAATAAAAATATATATTATTTGCATCTTCTTTTAAATATATGTGCATATATATATATATATATATATATATAAAGAAAAATGATATATTTGTCGAGGAAAATGATCATTTAATAACAAATCGCCATTTGAACTCTGATCTCATACTCAATGGAACTCGTTCTACTTGTGGAAAGTCTAAAATGATCATTCAGAGCCCGATAATTATCACCAAGATTCTCGCTAGTTGCTCCGGTTAGACCAGTCTAACAATAGTTTTCATCTTATAGAATCAGAACGAAATTCCCTTGCTTAGAGGGATTTGCCACAACCAAATTATCTTCTCCAATGTGTTCTATAATGGATTATTTTTCTTTGGCCCCAGCAGTAAATGGTTTAATGCGACAATACACTCTGATGTTTCCTGCATCCAAAAGGAAAGAAATTATGTGAATTTCCTATTCACCTACATTGGATGATCCCGAATAAAAGTAGCAAAGATAATGGCACCTTTTAATTTTTGGATTTCATTGAACAATTTTCGATTTTCAGCCACAACAACCTGATAGTTCTCGGCTGCATGCGCCAGTGATCTAAGATTTACACCTAAACTGTTTAAAATAAAATGATTAACAGCTTGTTGTTAACCAAAGTGTAAAATAAAATAGGAAGAGTGAGCACTAACATGGCATGGGAACAATAGAACATACCTAATTGATTACACTCCTCTGCATAAACCTTTTGCTCTTGCATAACATCTTGCTTAATGGACTCCCAAGATAATTTTATTTTCTGCAAGATTTCAAAAAATTTGCACACAAGATTATAATGCTTAGCATTGTGAATATCATATTTGACATCAACACATTTGTAAGCGTACCTCTAGGTTACTAGATTGAAAATTTACAACATTTAGCATCCGGTTCTTTTTCATGTTCCACTCGTTATTTTTTGAAACATAACAAGACTCTAATTGCGCCATTCTTCTAATTGCTGCTCATATGCTTTAGCTTTCTGTTCTATTTCTGCTTTAGCTTCCATAGCCTTTACTTCTAATCGTGAGCATTTTAATTTAAGTGCTTTTTTGCCTCAGGTGCTCTAATCCTGGATTGATACTTTTTTTCACGAACCTTGAAAAGATTGCTTTGCTGATGGCACAGGACAGGGAAAGAAAGTGATATGATGAAATCAATGCAGAAAGAAAAACAAGTCAAAGTAGTAATAAGTGTATTTGCCATACATTTCTTGAATGTTCTGCTTGAGCTGACATGCGGCGCTCAAGCTCCTGGGAAACTTTTCTCAACAAGCAGGCGACGCGCTGAATAACAAACATTAATATTAATGAATGAACGAAACGAGCCATGTGCAACACAAACCAAAAATCTGTTAAGGCCATACATACATAAGGCATTTCACCATTTCATTTTTCAACGGTTTCTTCAAGAATACCATTCACAAAAGAAAATTGGGAATAGAGTGGAATGCCAAAAGTAATTGTACAGAGCATGAACTATTACAAGGCTTGCATCACCTTAAAATCTAGAAAAACTAAAACTAGTGGACTTTAAGAAATTGACATTAAAGGGACGTGAATTTCCTTCAAAGATTCCCCAGATAAATATAATGATGTAGTATAATCCTGATGAACTTAACTTTAGCTATAGTTTCTTGAACAGTCTAGGAGAACTTACCAACCTCCGTATTCTCAAAGTAACCTCACAAGGGATGTTCAGTGAAGACTCTCTTAGCCTTGCGGCTAGAAGCTTCCCTAATAATGAAGTGTTTCATTTGTATATACTACCTAAAACCATTTCAGAACAAAATCCCTCAAATTTTTTATCTTACCTTACAGAATGGGCAACCCAAGAAGATTTTATTCGGATTGCTAACCGTCCTCGACATATACATTATTGCATAAACTCCAGAGAAGCACCTCGGGGCGACACCGTCCTTTGGGTCTCCGGCATGCACAACACAAGGAACTAAGCTTGAAGCTGAATTTTCTTGTCTTACTCTGCTGAAGCTTCTTCTTGATGTTGATGATGCTCCATTAGCAGGTAGAGCTCCTCACCGCCAGCATACACAAAGAAACGCAATCAATTTAAGGATTAGGGCCAAATACAAAACGGTGTAGTTTTTAGGTTGAGGGACTTATTTGTCCAATTTTCGAAAGTAGCCTTCCACTCATCAGTCTATGTGTCAACCTGTTACGCCAGGTCATCAGAATGGGAGCCATGTCAGACTTTTCCGTTGAGTCTGATGGAGGCATTTGGACGGAGGGACTCATCCGTCCAAATTTTGTGAAGGTCAATAGTCAAGGACGAAAATGTCCGTAGAACAAAAGGTCAGGGACTTATTTGTCTTTTTCTCAAGAGATTAAAACAAGAAGAAACTTGAGAAGGTAAAATAAAAAGAAAAAGATGAATAAAAAAAAGAAGAAGAAGATGGTGATGATGATGAAAAAAAAAAAGAAGAAGCAGTAGAAGATGAGGAGGAGGAAGAGGAAGAGTTTTGAATTATACAAAACTTATCATGATAAAAATACACCCAAAAATTCTTAAAATACACCCAAATATATTCATGTTACACCTTAATATCTACGTGCTACACCCAAATTTACTGCAAATACAGAAAAATATTTTCTCTAATGCTATATTTTTTCTTCTGAATTGAACCACACCTCGACCACTTGATTGGATTCAAAACAATAATAAATTTTATTCTAGTTCAATTGACAATTTAAACCTGAATTATTTATTATTTTCAATAATGAGATAACTGATGATAGAGGAGAAAGAGAAAAAGAAAAGAGGAGAATAAATTTCAATGAAAAAAGAAGGAGAAAGAGGAGGAGGAGGAAGAGGTGGTGTTGATGACAACGATAACGAGAGAAAAAAATTACAAAAAGACACAGAAAAAAAACGTAGAGTGCGTGAATATAAATGACTTGTATGACTTATATAATAAAAACGCTTGTATGTGAAAAATAATTCTTATTTTTATTTAATATATGGATAGCTTATCTACTATTATCAGTACAACAACTTTGTCTAGATTTGACAAAAGGTGGTTTGATAAATCTGTGTGTGAAAAATATCCAGACTTAACATTCTTATTAGGGATTAAAGGAAAAGCTATCAAAATAGCCAAATAAATATCCGTGGAGGGATTTTTTTTTAAATAAAAAATATTATTTTCAAAAACAACTTCATAATATTAATAGAGTTCGCCTCACTTCCGGCGATTATGAAGTTAACTGCATTTTCGGCAGACTTCATTTCGAATTCTCATAAATAATTGGCTGACTCAAATTTTTAAACTTCATTATGGTAATGGCAATTATTATTATTGTTTATAGAGTACATAAAAATATACGAGTACACATGAATGAGTCGTATTTTTCTAGGAAAATAATGATTTTTTAATTTATAATAGAAAAAAAAATCCTTGTCAAATATGGCGTATTCATGTGTGTATCTGTGTATTTCTGAAAATGATGATAATAGTTGTCATTGCCGCCAGCAATGTTGAAAAAATCATACTAGTTGTCTATGTATTTTTGTGTACATGTACTTTTAGAGACAATGATAATAGTTTAAAAATTTGAGTTTCATTCTCAATTAGGTTTTAGGGAGAATTTGGATTATAAAATTATAGAAATTCGTCAGGGTATAGTTAGGGGTAGCAATATGTACCCTATCCGCGAGTACCCAACCCAACCCCATCCGGTCGGGTGGGGTTGCCAACCCGATCCGCAGCGGATAGGGTAGGGTGTGGGTTGAGCTTCAACCCTACCCAACCAACCCACACTCTATATATGTATATGTCATATACTTATATAAAAATACGTTTTAAGTGGATGTTGAATTAAAGACCTCTCACTAAATGCAAAAGATCCTTGGTCACTAAAAGAAAATCCTTAATTGATCATTTAGTACTTTTTTTATATAAAAATCAGTTCTATTTTAAATTATCATCAAGTTACATAATAATATTGTATCTTTTTTGTAACTCGCGAGTAAGATCGGATACCCGCGGGTTAAGAGTGGATAGGGTTAGGATTGAAATATTCTCAATCCGCAAATAGGGTAGGGTCGAATCCAAACCCTACCCATTACCACCCCTAGGTTCGGCGAACTCATTTTAAACAAAAAAATACACTCCAAAAATTAAAATTAAACTAATTTATTTTTAAAAATAATATTTTTTAATTTATTTTTAAAAAAATCTATTAGTAGAGATTATCCAAAAGAGAAACAAAGACAGCCAAATACTCATATTTAAATGGCATGGAAGTGAGAAAAGAGGTTCTCATCTCCTAGAGAGTCCCAAACTTCTTGATTTTATTAATACAAACACCTAAATTTTGAAATAGTTTAGTCTTAAAATGAGATAGATGTATTTTTATATTATTTTTAATTTCATATTATGTTTTTTATAAATAAATTATAATTTTTTTTAAATTTATAAATACTAAAGGGTTAATTTTTGAGTAAATATCTGTTTCAGTCTCTAATCATTTGGATGAGGGATTAAATGCTTTTCAACAATTGAAAATTATTCAAGCGGTCCACCTCCAACGACTACCTCCGCCTCTGGGAGATTTGCAAATCCTCCGTCAAAGTCCTCACCTTCTTCAACAACAATAAAACCAGCAAAAATGTACAATTAAGACGTTTGTAAAAATGTCTCAACTATATTTAGTGGTTCACACGCCATTCATGCTGAAGAAACAAAAACCAAAAAAATTGTTATACATTAAATAGAGAAATCGGCGATAACTCTTTCAATTCCTCTAGCACCTTCTGGGGTGACTCCGATTGGGAAAAGCACGTGAGCAGGTTGGTGCGTCGTGTCTTCCCTTTTGGTCTCGTCGTCCTTGTCACCGGTGACGCGCGATTCGTTGGAACGCACGTTTATACACGTCGTCGATTCGTGAACCTTCTAGAAGCATGCAAGACAGTGAACAACTCGTTGTCGTTTGGGCCTCGTCGATTTTTGTGTACGGGATCAACTCCAAGGTCCTTTTCTTCGAGAAGGACCATACGGACCAGCCCACGAGCCTTTGCTCGGCAAGACAAGCGAGTTATACGCCCCTCTCATCGCCTTCAATTGGAACGACATCGATCCTAGACACATTGGAACTTCAAGTATCGACACCACTTGCAATCTGAGACACCGAAAAAGGATAAGGAGCACTCCATGATCATCTACGAGAGCCCCCGGCCCGATATGCCATTGCTGCATTTGGTGTCGAACAAGCAGAATTTGAGGTACATGGCTAGGATCTGTGTATTTTCCTGGGACTTTGGGTTCTCTGTAGGAGTCGATTTGTCCCAATTTTAGAGGAATAAAATTCTTCCACTGACACGTCAACACTCCACCGTTTTTCAACCAATTACAAGGGGTGCAAAGACCATTTTCTTAGGTGGATGATGACTGCTTGAGACTGGAATAAAAATTTATTCTTAATTTTTTTATTTTTGTCTTATATTTAAATTAACATTAGTTAGTACTCTATATCTTTTCACTAAAAGTGTCTTGTAAGTTGAATTATATTATATGGTTAAGTACGATTTTGGTCTTTAGAGTTTAGGCCGAAAATTTTATTCGTTTCCAACCCTTTTTTTTGTATTTGAATTCGATCCTAAAGTTCAACTTGGTTTTAAAATCATCTTTCAGACCAAAATACCCTTCTCTAACAACCCTTCTCCAACAATCCTCACTAAAACACCCAGTTTCTCTTCTTTTATTTATCATCCAAAATTTATGCTTTTGCTTTTATAGACACTAAAATAAATTTAAATAAAATTTTCATTAAGAAAATAAAGCATCATCAGCACCAGCAGTTTTCACAGCGTTAGCAACAACAATGAAAGTTTTAAAATAAAAGTAAGGAATAAACAAGAAACACCAACTACAGCAGCAACAAGACACAGCAAGAAAAAAATGTAATAAACAAGAAACAGAAATAGAAACCAGTACCAAGATGAGAGACCAACGATAGAAACAATTATGCATTTCAAATATAAAAAAATCAACAAAATAAAAAATAGAATTGCAACCCTAATTTAGAAGTAAAATGAAGTAGAAGTGAAACGAGCAGAAGCACAAGCAGAAGGAAAAAACCGTAAAACGACAAAGATGTGAGCGACAAGTGGCGAGTGGTGAGGAGCAGAGGCGGGTAGCATGAAATAATGGCGAGCACGCGAGTTGTAGTGGTGAAGGGCAAGGAGCAATGGTGAGTGAGTGAGGAGCAGCGAGGCAAAGCTCGCTGCAAACAGCAAGCTAGATAAGTCGCCTACATGACTCTGACTCTACCGTCCGATCTGTTTGCGTTGACGCCGTCTCCACCATGCCCGCTCGTAGATGTGCTAGCACAGGAGCAAAAAGGGCGATGGTGGTGCGCGACATCTCCCTCTTCCCCCTCTCTCTCTCTGTAACACCCTAATTACCCTAAGCCTTACCTCGCATCGTAAAGCAAAGCTTAATCAAAGGTTACGACAATCCTAAGCTCATACATATAATATATGGAAAGATTTGATATAATCTAGAAGCCCGATGAAGGATATAGCTCAAAATAGGATTTGAAAAACGCA
This sequence comes from Arachis hypogaea, assembly GCF_003086295.3. Classification (NCBI taxonomy): domain Eukaryota; kingdom Viridiplantae; phylum Streptophyta; class Magnoliopsida; order Fabales; family Fabaceae; genus Arachis; species Arachis hypogaea. Next base: position 119,177,711 of record NC_092038.1, read on the forward strand.
GAGCTTACTCACGAAGCTACAAGCTTAATGTACAAGATATAGGTATATTTGATGAAGAGAAATTGTTGTTGCATCGATGTAGAATTTCACAAATGGATTCTCGTTGATAGTATAGTTCTAAACCAACAAATAACAATCCTTAATCAAAATTTGATTGTCACAAGTACAAACCCCAAATGAAAATTAACCAAAGTATTTAAACCTCGGGTCGTCTCACAAGGAATTGCAATAAAGTGGTCAATTATTGGCTATAAAGAAACGAGGGGTTTGATTTTATAATTGGCAAGAAAATTAAGTGACAAGAAAAGTAAATCAAGTAACTAGATAAAGTAAGTGATAAGAGAGACAATCATGGCAAGAATTGAGAATATAGGCTTTCCATCCAAGTCATTCAATCATAACAATGATTAACAAAAATTTATTTTATTACGTCATTCCTGACGATAGAAGAAGGTACAATATTATCTTCACACTCGAAGAAAGTCTAATAAGACTAGCTAATCTCAATCCAAAAGTCCTAGTCAACTTACTAATTGAATTAGCAAAAGATTAGCGTCAATGGAAACAATATTAGCTAACAACTCTAGATCACCAACATAAGTTGGGTATTGATGACTCAAGATTACCTAATTACTCTTTCCAAGCCAAGAATGCTCAAAGATCTACTCTAAAGCCCAACCAAATATTTTGTCAAACACTTGGAAGGCATAAAAGGGACGCATAATAAATTGCAAGGAAAGATAAATTCTACAACTACCAATTTCAAGGGAATAACAATAACAACTCCAATCATCAATAAAAGAGGCATAAAACATAAAATTGCATTAAGGGAAATCCAAACCCAACATGAGTTCATCCATAAAAGAGACATAAAGGAGAAATTAACACTACAAATTATGAGAATGAAAGTGTGGAAGCAAGAAATTGTAAAGGGAACAAGATGAAACAATAGATTGAGACCTAGATCTAAGAGAATTTAACCTAATCCTAACCTAATTTTAGAGAGAAGAGGGAGCCTCTCTCTCTAGAAAACTAACTAAAAGCTCATCATAACTACACTAAGTTCTCCCCCCTTGTCCAATCTTCAATTCTGCATGAAATAGCCTCTGGAATCAATTGGATTTGGGCCTGAGAAGCTCAAAAATCGCCCCTAGCGTTTTCACTTTAATGAGGTCATGTGCGAGCATCGACGCGTACGCATGGGTCACGCGTATACGTCGCTTGGCATTTTGCTATCCACGTGTACGCGTAGTGCACGCGTGCGCGTCTGTTGCGCGTGCGTGTCGATTGGTGCATTCCAAATCCTTTATTTTCCATGAGTTCTCCACTTTGCATGCTTTTTCCTTCACTCCTTTGATCCATTCCTAGCCTTTTCAACCTGAATTCACTAACAAACACATCAAGGCATCTAGTGGAATCAAAGGTGAATTAAAATTACCAATTTAAGGGCCTAAAAAGCATGCTTTTACACTTAATCAAAAATCAATGAAAAATTACAAAACCATGCTATTTCATTGATTAAATGTGGGAAAAGGTGATAAAATTCCCCAAAATAAGTATAAGATAAACCACAAAATTGGAGTTTATCAATAATATAAAAAAAGATAAGAGTATAATAATGTAATGATCTAGCCACGGCTCGCAGAGTTTAAGCCGACTAGCAATATACAAACCATACAGAAATCTGAAGTTTAAAAACAGTTTATACAAGTTTTTCTCTCAAAGATAAGCCTCTAGGCAAAAGTAAATACAAAATATGAGAGATAAATATAAAATAAGCAAAAAGACTCCAAAACAGATAGAGATCCTCCGCTCTGTCACCACCAAAGCAACTCGCCGAGGTGGGTTGCGACCTGCATCTAAAAAACAACAACAGAAATATGATATGAGAATATGAGGTTCTCAGTATGGTAACAGTGCCCAGTTGGTGGACGAAATTGTGATCGACAATTTTAGCTTTTTGGTATGTGCACAAAAACATTAACTCAGCATTTTCTTTTCACAACTCCGTTCAACTAACCAGCAAGTGTACTAGGTCGTCCAAGTAATAAACCTTACGCGAGTAAGGGTCGATCCCACAGAGATTGTTGGTATGAAGCAAGCTATGGTCACCTTGTAAATCTCAGTTAGGCAGATTAAAATTGGTTTATGGATTTTCGAATAATTAATAATAAATAGAAAATAAAAAGGGATAGAAATACTTATGTAAATCAATAGTGGAAATTTCAGATAGGCGTATGGAGGTGCTGTGCTCCTGTTGAAACTCTACTTCACTACTCACTCTTTCTTCAATCCTTCTTACTCCTTTCCATGGCAAGCTGTATGTAGGGCATCACCATCATCAATGGATACTTTTAATCCTCTCGGGAAAATGGTCCTATGCGCTGTCACTGCACGGCTAATCGTCTGGAGGCATCACCCTTGGTTGATGGCTACATCCCATCCTCTCAGTGAAAATGGTCCAAATGCTCTATCACAGCACGGCTAATCATCTGTCGGTTCTCAATCAGGTTGGAATAGAATCCATTGATTCTTTTGCATTTGTCATCACTCCCAGCCTTCAGGAGTTTGAAGCTCGTCACAGTCATTCAATACCGGAATCCTACTCGGAATACCACAGACAAGGTTAGACTTTCCAGATTTCCAGGATCCTACTCGGAATACCACAGACAAGGTTAGACTTTTCGGATCCCCATGAATGCCGCCATCTATCTAGCTTATACCACGAAGATTCTGTTGGGGAATCTAAGAGATATGCGCCCGGCCTAAGGTAGAACGGAAGTGGTTGTCAATCACGCGCGTTCATAGGTGAGAATGATGATGAGTGTCACGGATCATCACATTCATCAAAGTGTTGTGCAACGTATATCTTGGAATAAGAATAAAAGAGAATTGAATAGAAGATAATAGTAATTGTATTGAAACTTGAGGTACAACAGAGCTCCACACCCTTAATCTATGGTGTGCAGAAACTCCACCGTTGAAAATACATAAGTGGTAAAGGTTCAGGCATGGCCGAATGGCCAGCCCCCCAAAACGTGCTCAATGGCCTCCTAAGATGAAGAATAAAACAAAACTGAGACCAAAGATGAAACATGGTCAAAAGACCTCTAATACACTAGTTAAATGTTCTATTTATAATAGACTAGCTACTAGGGTTTACATGAGTAAGTAATTGATGCATAAATCCACTTCCGGGACCCACTTGGTGTATGCTTGGGCTGAGCTTGATCTATCCACGAGCTGAGGCTTCTCTTGGAGTTGAACTCCAAGTTATGACGTGTTTTGGGCGTTCAACTCTGGATCATGACGTTTTTCTGGCGTTTAACTCCAGACAGCAGCATGTACTTGGCGTTCAACGCCAAGTTACGTCGTCAATTTCCGAATAAAGTATGGACTATTATATATTGCTGGAAAGCTCTGAATGTCTACTTTCCAACGCTATTGAGAGCGCGCTATTTGGAGTTCTGTAGCTCCAGAAAATCCATTTCGAGTGCAAGGAGGTCAGATTCTAACAGCATCAGCAGTCCTTTTGTCAGCCTTTTTCAGAGTTTTGCTCAAGTCCCTCAATTTCAGCCAGAATTTACCTGAAATCACAGAAAAACACACAAACTCATAGTAAAGTTCAGAAATGTAAATTTAACATAAAAACTAATGAAAACATCCCTAAAAGTAGCTTAAACTTACTAAAAACTACCTAAAAACAATGCCAAAAAGCGTATAAATTATCCGCTCATCACTAGTGAAGTAAGATATAAGACTCCGGGATACCAAAAGCAATCCTAGAACTTCATATCCATCACAAGATACAAGCTTAAGGCATCACTAAAATAGTAAAACATCAATTAAAACCATAACATAACTTAAAACCTTAACATAACTTAAGGGGAAATCTAACTTAAGGAATTTTCTAGTATAACAGATCTTCGCTGTTCCACAACCTTCACCAACCTATCTTCCATGCGATCCCATCGCCGCCGCCTTCCGAACTTCCTCAATCCTAGTAGAAAGCACAATTATTTACAATGCAAGTAAAACACAAGGATAGGCATATATATCAAGAAATTCGAGTATAAAATTAGACATGTTATACATTTAGCCAAGTAATTACAAGTCAGTAAAGTGATGCGTGAGCATCTTTTCTATCTTTTCCTAGTGAATTTGCATCTAATTTGTTAAATTTAATAAAGAATTAATTATCTTTTAGCCAACATGGATGCTACTTTGTGTCTTTTGAAATTTTGTTTATTTTAGGTAGAATTCGATAGAATTTGATGAAGTTTCTGCAGCACAAGAATAAAAGGAGATGGCAGCAAGGAGCGACGCACACGCATGCCTGACGCGTGTGCGTGATTTGGAGATATCCATGGCGACGCGTGCGCGTGACTGAAGCATACGCGTGAATTGAAGATTTGCTCAGCGACACGTCCACGTGACTTGTGAAAAAGACCATCGACGCGTACGCGTGACATGCACCACGTGCAGAAAACGTAGAAAAATGCTGGGGACGATTTCTGGGCTTTTTTAACTCAGTTTTCAGCTCAGAAAACACAGATTAGAAGCTGCAGAATGGACAAAACATGTGGTCCCCACCCATCAACTGAAGACTTGTCAATTAAATTCAAATTTAAATTCAAATCTTATTTTTAGGAAAAGATATTATTTTAAATTTTAGATAATTAGATTTTAAATTTATTAGGATTAGTTATAAATAGGAATTTAGATGCCATCAGATTGGAGCTCTGTACATTTTGACAATCCTTATTTTCTCTCTGAACCCTGAGCAATTAATCCTCCATTGTTAAGGTTAGGAGCTCTGTCTATTTGTATGGATTGATTCGTTTGCTCTTTCTAATTTAATTCATGTTTTGATTTATATTTCAATAATTGTTTTCGTTCTTTATTTTATGAATTTGGGTGGAACGGAAGTATGACCTATGTTCTGATTGAGTTCTTGTATAACTTGGAAAAGCTCTATACTTGAACAACAGCTTGAAAACATATTATCCTGAATTTCTAATTGTTTGTATTTAACGGGATACGTGACATATAATCCCTTTATTTTTGGATAATTAGGATTCTTGTGGCATATAAACTGGAATTTGATCATCACCTTCTAATTGGATTTAATTGACCAAGGAATTGGCAGTTAATGAATTTTAGAGGAGACTAGTAAGGTCTAAGGAATTAGGGTCTAGTCACATATAGTTTGCCATGAATTAAATCTTGCATGATTAAAATAGTTAGTAAGAAAAATCAATCTGGAAAATAGATAACTCTGAAGCCTTAACTGTTTCTCCAATATTTTATTTTCAACTTATTTATTTGCATGCCTGTCTTCTGATATTTTCGAATTTAAACCTTTTGAATATCTCAAAACCCTTTTCTGCTTGCCTAACTAAGCCTATCACTCAATAATTGTTGCTTAATCCATCAATCCTCATGGGATAGACCCTTACTCACGTAAGGTATTACTTGGTATGACCCGGTGCACTTGCCGGTTAGTTTGTGGGTTATAAAATACCGCACCACAAAGTAAACAAATAGATAGAAGATGCACATGATGAATGCATGTCCTATTGGCTGTGATATCACATTGTCGGTTCAACTGCCAACCTGATACATCTCCATGGAGATGTCGCCCTTCGAAATCATCATTGGGAACCCCCGAGATATGGTGCTCGGAACACCGTCCAGGATTTTGTGCCTGCACACTCTATTGATCTGAAGGGATAAAAGTGGGATACTCTTGCGATAGACCTCACATCTCAATGCAAGCGAAATGAACAACCGTCCTAACATCGCCGCCACTACCTCGACAGGCGGGATCCAACCGTTATCCCTGTCGGGCGCATAGCGTCTCAACACTTTGACTATAAAACAATAATTCAGTGGTTTTCAGAAAACATTTTCAGTATATCATGGATCCATCATTTCATTTCGAGTCCTCGAATCATCTCAACCATTGTCAATTCAACATTTCCATTCTGAACTCATTAGTTCGTCAATTTCTCAATTCAGATATCATTCTTCATTCTCATCCCACCAGACTCATCCTCAATACACTAGAAACCTAGGCCTCTATTCTCTAACTTTTTAAAATAATACCAATTTAAATCTTCTAGGACCTTCCCCATGTTTTGATATCTAAAATTAAGCCAAAAAATCTTAAAATGGTGTTTTAGAAGTGTACAAGCTTGTTGGGAAGGTGAAATTGTTGAAAACAAGAAGTTAGTTTGAAAATTAAGGCATGTGCGTATACACAGGGGTGTGCGTGCGCACGCCCAAGGAGATTTTCAAAAAGTGTGCTAGCACCCTCAACAGAATGCCCTTCCCAACATGTGCGTGTGCATAGGGCTGTCCCTGCGCACAGGTTGTAAAACTCCATTGGTTATGTGTGCGCACAAGGCGTGCTAGCGCCCTCATCAGAAGCCATGTCCCCATGTGTGCATGCACACAAGACTGTGCCTGTGCATAGGTTTTAAAATTCATGGGGTGTGCGTGCGCACACAAACCAGAAATCACAAAATTCTGCAACATTGTAGAATTTAAGATTTTGACACCAAACTTTTCACAATCATATATTTTTCTACCAAATTCAAATTTCCACAAAATTTAAACCATTTTAAAACTTATTCAATTTCCTTTCATTTGATATAAAATACATTGAATTTCAAGCATGGTAGTTCAAGATATGATTCATGGAAGTTCACCAAAATTTTTATTTTACCAAAAGTTCACAAAATCTCAATTTTCCACAATCTTCGACCAAATTCAAACCAAAGCCCTTCCAAACTTCAATGTACATTATAACTCACCCTTTATGTCACATTCCACCATTCATACCAAATTTTCCTTCACATTACTTCTTTCTCAACCATCAAACATCAAATATATAACACTATAATCAAACCTCCACCAACACATTCACCAATCATCATTCTATCACTATCAATCTTCATCATCAATTCTCATTCATGCTTTATATCAATAATCAACAATATACATTCATTTAAATCCATCGTACATTGTACCTCAGCGTCATTATTTAACAACATTAATAATATCAATTCATCATACATCATCAACCAACCAACATCAACAACCATATCAATCCAAACCTATCATTTGGGTCTCTAGCCTAAGTGTCTAGAAAACTGAAACTATACCTTGGGCTTCCAACCACAAGCAACCAATCAACTCCCACAAGCATCAAATCAATTCCAAAGGCTTCCAAACTCACAATAATCAAGCTATAAACACACAAATCATAACTAATAAACCTAGGGCTCATCATAATTAAAATTTCTCAAGAGTTAAAGCCCTCTTACCTTACCCAACAGTTTTGGAAGCCAAAATCCAATGCTAATCAAGCGTTAGAGTGTACCTAAACACTCAAAATCATAAACTTTTACTTAATCCAAAACCCAAAAACTTGAAATTCTTAGGGCAGGAAATTGGACAGAGAATCTCAAGAAACTAACCACAAGGCTTAGCTAGAAGTGACGGACTTGGCGAGAGATTCGTGTAGCCGCTGATGGCACGCGAATTGGAGCACTGTAACTCGAGATATCGCAGATTGAAGTTGTAAGTGAATAGTGATTTTGGAAACCCTCACTCTCTTCTCACTTCAGTTGCTCCCCCTCTCTTGAACACATTTAATGAGCTGAAGGATTCATTAATGGACCTATTTATATGTTGGACTTGGGCCCAACTTTGGTGCGGTCCGACCCGTTAGCGTTTTTAGCCCGTTTGGCCTAACTTTGGGTCAAACTTTTAAAATTAACGCCCGCTTTTCGACTTCTAATATTTTTCTAAGGTTTTTTTTACTGTTTTCACTTTTTCTCGCAAAGTACCAGGCAGACTTGAACCGGTTTGCGATTTTTCTCGATTTTTCGCCAAAAATACATTTTCTGACTCAGAAAAATCCACTAAGTCCAAAAATCATATTTAAATCCTCAAATTCTCATTCTAAATTTTCGAAACCTAATTTGGGCAATATTAATTATCTAATTAAATGGTTAATTAGTCACGGTTCTTACATTCTCCCTAGCTAATAAGAAAATTTTCTCTCAAAATTTGGCTTACCCATCATCATCCTTAAACGTTCCCTCAACTTAAACCTACCTCTTACCATTCATCGTTTCGTTCCTCCATGTCAGCTCAATCCCTATTTTCATCTTTTATTCTTGTTTACAACTCCATATTTTAACTGAATTCAAGCCTATATCGTTCCTGTCCTTCTCACTCTTAGCTCCCTTCAATCAACCTCAATACAACATTAGCATTTCAATTCAATGCTCTCTAAACCTATCTTTCAAATAAATCAGTTCTTATTTCAATCTAAGCCCAAAGTCATCATAATCAAATATCATAATTCTTACCTTTCAAACCCAACAATTGCACTCACGTGCTATCCAATTCCAAATTAGTCACCTACCCTCATTTTCACAACCTATCCTAAATCATTCTAACCTTACAACCGTAATCAAACTTAGTTTCTTAAGGATCCTTACTTACATTAACCTTCTAACTATTCAAGTATTCAACCCTAAGATATGTTTAGTCATCATCCTACGACCTCTACTCACAACTATCATGTACTATTGCATTCCACAAGCTTCCGTTGCGCTACTCTGATTCTTAGCCACTAATTAACTAACTAATCCAAATATCCAATCAAGTCATGCATCATCCTAAGACTGATTCCTAACTTAAGGGCCTTATAGCATCTCTATGCCTAATTCAAAGTCTCATCAAATTCTCAATCGTAAACAATTTCTCATAGCTCCAATTACAATGTTCATCAATTTCCGATCATTCAACATCTTCAAAGCCTAGCAACAGTTCTTCTACTAACTACAACTTCACCGCCATCCACTCATAACACACTCAATCATTTCAAACACCTAAAATATTCTATTCTTACTCATTTGACAAAATTCCAAGGTCCACAATTCCACCACACCATTTATTTCGCATCTAATTACCCAATTTATTTATAATTTCACCAATGTAAACAAGTTAACCTCCCTTAGCCCTACTAAACAACTAATGATTTCTACTTATCATAACTAAAATCAAATGTTAAACTCAGCCAAATATTCAAGCTTAAATTTATTCTCACTTATTTTTCTCTTTCTCTACTTACCTCTGCATTCGATAACTCACTATGTACCAACGTTATATTAACCACCCAATCTATGCGTATAAACCAATCAACATCTGAACGCACTCCAAGATTTCCTATAAAATGTATCAATGGGCATCTTTGTGTGTCAACTCAGTCATCGGTAACACCATTTGCAAAATTCGAAGCTTCACAACTCTTCGTAAGGTCACACGCTCACTGGTTTCATTTTTTGTGTTCATGAGTTGTATCCTAGGAAACTAAAATATTGATGGTTGTGTCTAAGAATTGCATGTGATGTCGAAATGAGCTCAAGCTATCCAAAGGAATATCAAGCTTGAAAGAAAGCAAACAATTTTGAATGGTATTCATAAGAAATTTGAAAAGATACATTATGTTGTGATCAAACAAGGTTGTAGAAAATAAGAAAGTGCACTAAAAGAAAATTAGAGTGCACTTCAAGAAAGGGATTCCAAATTACGAATCCTTAGAAGAAACAATAAGGCACATCGAATCATAATATGTTTCTGCTAATAAGTTATCTCAACAGTAATCTCCCTCACACTTGATTGGGTCAAAACGGATTTAGGCTCATGTCAAGGAATACAAGGTTTGCGAGGATATGCGCAAGCAAGGAATAGGATTTAGCAAGGCTCAGTTTATTCACCGAAAGGGATTCCGAAATAAAGAGCTCTAATACAATTTACAAGGGAAAGATAGGTCGATTCGCAAGGATGTATTGTTGCCTTCACTCGTATAAGACTTCACACCGTCATTAAGATCACCGTGGTTCCGTAGCGTTACTCTAACTCTTTAGTTTTTAAGAATTGGATTATTTGCTCACACCAACAAAAAAATGTTCCTAAGTTCTATCGGTTCTAGCGGCAATAATTTACGCGATACAAGTGAGCTTGGTCCTAAAATTAATACTAAGTTTGACACTTTTAGTCTCTAACCCCCATCCTTATTATTATAAGCTATAAATAAACGGATTGTCCCAATATCGTACAATACGGTTAAAGCTTTATAACCAGTTATACACCTACTTCTTATCTCAGGCTCCCACATATGGCGTTTAGAGTGAATACACGACTTTACTGTTGGTTCTGACTCGCATCCTAGTTTTTCCTACGACGGCAATCCCTGGCAATATGTCCAAACACCCCACAAGTATAGCATCGACCATCTCTTTTCGCCAGGTGAAACTGGGCATTGTTGTTTCTTCGAAAGTTTCCTTGACCACAAGAATGATGAGTGGCATGTCCGCCCCTTTTGAAGATCTGGCCTTTTGGGGGAAAATACTTTCCACAACCTCTGCTATTGTTACCCCCGCGAGTATCTCCTGTCAAAGTCATCTTCTCAATGCAATCCTCCACGAATCTTGCCTCGTTCACCAATTTCGAAAATCACTTAATCTCAAATAGTGCCACAACACGCATGATATCTTCCCTCAGCCCTACTTGGTACTTTTTACACTTCTAACCCTCATAGGACTCAGGGGCTCTTTGACATACCCTTGAAAACCTACAGAGCTCCTTGAACTTACTCATATACTCGGCCACAAGCATTGAACCTTGCTTCAACTGGATAAGCTCTAACTTTCTGGCCTCCCTCACTGACTCAAGAAAATACTTCTTGTAGAAAATAGTCCGAAACATCTCCCATGGAATATCCATATTCTGTAGTTGCAGGAATCGACACTCTTCTTGCCACCAATGCTGAGCTTCTCCCACTAATTGATAAGCCGCATATTTCATGAACTGATTATTTGGGACATGTTGAGTCTGTAACGCATACTCCACAGCTTTAAACCAGTTGTCTGCTTCAATAGGGTTTGTCGATCCATTGAAAATCGGTGAGTCAACTTTCAGAAATGCAGCTAGAGTTCTCGGAACACCAACTAAGCTGTCCTCAGCACCTTCTTCTTTTTCACTTCCTACTGATTGCCTTATCCGCCGCAAAGCATGAGTAGCAATAGCAGTGCCTGCTTGAATCGTGTTAGACAAGTTAGTCATTGCCACCACGAGTTCAGCGTGATTGTATGTCGACGGGTTACTCTCATTCTCTCTTCGAGTACGAGTACGATCTCGTCCACGAGTAGCCATTCAGGGTCCTGTCTACACCAAACAATCGATATCAAGGTGATCAGTCTCAATATCAAAATCCTAGTGCTTTAATTATCCCAAAAAGGAACTCACAAACAAGCATGCTATGAAATATCAAGAAGATAACCTAAATAGCATGAAAGAAAAATGACCCAGAGTATGTAATGAAGCACAATCGGTCCATCCCTCAGGCTCACGAGGATGAACCGCTCTGATACCACTAAATGTAACACCCTAATTACCCTAAGCCTTACATCGCGTCGTAAAGCAAAGCTTAATCAAAGGTTACGACAGTCTTAAGCTCATACATATAATATATGAAAAGATTTGATATAATCTAGAAGCCCGATGAAGGATATAGCTCAAAATAGGATTTGAAAAGCGCAGAGCGTACTCACAAAGCTAAAAAGCTTAATGTACAAGATATAGGTATAATATAACAAAAGATAAAAGTATAATAATGTAATGATCTAGCCACGACTCGCGGAGTTTAAGCCGGCTAGCTATATACAGACCATACAAAAATCTGAAGTTTAAAAACAGCTTATACAAGTTTATCTCTCAAAGATAAGCCTCTAGGCAAAAGTAAATACAAAAGATGAGAGATAAATACAAAATAAGCAAAAAGACTCCAAAACAGATAGAGATCCTCCGCTCTGTCACCACCAAAGCAACCCACCGAGGTTGCGACTTGCATCTGAAAAACAACAACAAAAATATGGTATGAGAACCGGAGGTTCTCAATATGGTAACAGTGCCCAGTGATGTAAGATATAAGACTCCGGAACGCCAAAGGCAATCCTATAACTTCATATCCATCACAAGATTTAAGCTTAAGGCATCACTAAAATAGTAAAACATCAATTAAAACCATAACATAACTTAAAACCTTAACATAACTTAAAACCTTAACATAATTTATAGGGCAATCTAACTTAAGGAATTTTCTAGTCTAACAGATCTCCGCTGTCCCACAGCCTTCACCAACCTACCCTCCATGTGATCCCATCACCGACGCCTTCCGAACCTCCTTAATCCTAGTAGAAAGCACAATTATTTACAATGCAAGTAAAACAAAAGTATAGGCATATATATCAAGAAATTCAAGTATACAATTAGACATGTTATAAGCAAACAAACAGACAGAAGATGCACATGATGAATGTCTGTCCTATTGGCTGTGATATCACATTGTTGGTTCAACTGCCAACCCGACACATCTCCATGGAGATGTCGCCCTTCAGAATCATCATTGGGAACCCCCGAGATATGGTGCTCGGAACACCGTCCAGGATTTTGTGCCTGCACACTCTATTGATCTGAAGGCGTGTGAGCGGGATACTCGTGTGATAGACCTCACATCTCAACGCAAGCGGGACGAACCACCGCCCTTGCGCCGCCGCCGCTACCTCGACAGGCGGGATCCAACCGCCGTCCCTGCCGGGCGCATAGCGTCTCAACGCTTTTAGTATAAAACAATAATTTAGTGGTTTTCAGAAAACATTTTCAGTATATCATAGATCCATCATTTCATTCCGAGTCCTTGACTCATCTCAACCACTATCGATTCAACATTTCCATTCCGAATTCATTAGTTCATCAATTTCTCAATTCAGATATCATTCTTCATTCTCATCCCACCAGGTCCATCCTCAGTACACCGGAAATCTAGGCCTCTATTCTCTAACTTTTCAAAATAATACCAATTTAAATCTTCTAGGACCTTCCCCATGTTTTGATACTCAAATTTAAGCAAAAAAATCTTAAAATGGTGTTTCAGAAGTGTACAAGTTTGTTGGGAAGGTGAAATAATTGAAAACAAGAAGTTAGTTTGAAAAACAGGGCATGTGCGTACGCACAGGGGTGTGCGTGCGCACGTCCAAGGAGATTTTCAAAAAGCGTGCATACACATAGAGATGTGCGTGCGCACAAGGTGTGCTAGCGCCGTCAACAGAATGCCCTTCTTAACGTGTGCGTGCGCACAGGGCTGTGCGAGCGCACAGGTTGTAAAACTCCATTGGTTATGTGTGCGCACAGGGCGTGTTAGCGCCCTCATCAGAAGCCATGTCCCCGTGTGTGCGTGCGCACAGGTTTTAAAATTCACGGGGTGTGAATGCGCACAAGGCTGTGCATGCGCACATAAACCAGAAATCACAAAATTCTGCAACATTGCAGAATTTCAGATTTTGACACCAAAATTTTCACAATCATATCTTTTTCTACCATATTCGAATTTCCACAAAATTTAAACCGATTTAAAGCTTATTCAATTTTCTTTCATTTGATATAAAATACATTGAATTTCAAGCATGGTAGTTCAAGATATGATTCATGGAAGTTCACCAAAATTTCCATTTTACCAAAAGTTCACAAAGTCTCAATTTTCCACAATCCTCAACCAAATTCAAACCAAAGCCCTTCCAAACTCTAATGTACATTATACCTCACCCTTTATGTCACATTCCACCATTCATACCAAATTTTCCTTCACATTACTTCATTCTCAACCATCAAACATTAAATATATAACACTATAATCAAACCTCAACCAACACATCCACTAATCATCATTCTATCACTATCAATCTTCATCATCAATTCTCATTCATGCTTTATATCAACAATCAACAATATACATTCATTCAAATCCATCATACATTATACCTCAACCTCATTATTTAACAACATTAATAATATCAATTCATCATACATCATCAACCAACCAACATCAACAGCCATATCAATCCAAACCTATCCTATGAGTCTCTAACCTAAGTGTCCAGAAATATTATATACTACATAGAGGAAATCGAAACCAAACATTGACTGATTCCCAATATGCCAAAAACCCAAAAATTGAGTGCAATTAAGCTTCCAACCACAAGCAACCCACCAATCAACTCCAACAAGCATCAAATCAATTCCATAGGCTTCCAAACTCACAATAATCAAGCTATAAACACACAAATCATAACTAATCAACCTAGAGCTCATCATAATTAAAGTTTCACAAAAGTTCAAGACCTCTTACCTTGCCCAACAGTTTTGGAAGTCAAAATCCAATACTAATCAAGGGTTAGAGTGTACCTAAATACTCAAAATCATAAAATTTTACTTAATCCAAAATCCAAAAACTCGAAATTCTTAGGGCTAAAAACTGGACAAGAATCTCGAGAAACTTATCACAAGGCTTAGCTGGAAGTGACGGGCTCGACAAGAGTTTTGCGTAGCCACTGACGGCACGCAAATCGGAACACTGTAGCTCGAGATATGGCGGATTGAAATTGTAGGTGAATAGTAATTTTTGGAAACCCTCACTCTCTTCTCACTTCAGCTGCTCCCCCTCTCTTGAATGTGTTTAATGAGTTGAAGGGTTCGTTAATGTACCTATTTATATGTTGGACTTTGGCCCAACTTGAGCTCGGTCCAACCCGTTAGCATTTTTAGCCCGTTTGACCCAACTTTGGGCCAAACCTTTAAAATTAATGTCCGATGTTTTACTTTTAATATTTTTCTAAGGTTTTTGTCTGTTTTCACTTTTTCTAGCACAGTACCGGGCAGACTTGAATCGGTTCGACCGCCGATTCACGGTTTTTCATCGAAAATACATTTTCTGACTCAGAAAAATCCACTGAGTCCAAAAATCATATTTAAATCCTCAAATTCTCATTCTAAATTTTCAGAACCTAATTTGGACAATATTAATTATCTAATTAATATCTCTCTCTCTCTCTCTCTCTACTTTTTCAACCTAAATCATAGAGACCAAAATCATACTTATATTGTTTTATACTTTTAATTTTTTTATGAAAATTTTCTAAAATTATTTTTTATTAATATAAGAGATATTTCTACTCTCTCTCTCTCCCTCTCTCTCTCCGATGACTATTTCAACCTAAATCATAGAGACCAAAATCATACTTATATTATTTTATACTTTTAATTTTTTTATAGAAATTTTCTAATATTATTTTCTATTAATATAAGAGATATTTCTAAAAAAATGAATACATATGGGATAAATGGAATGAAAAATATGCTTCTAAAATATGGACCAAAGTAGCCGCTAGATCAGTCTAATTGAGAGTAAAACTTCTTGTGAGTTCTTTGTAACAAAAAAATTAAAAGAATTGATAAAAAAAAAAGGCAAACTAATCGTACAGGTTTTAGTATTTATTGGTTTAAAATAATAAAATTATCATTTTTGTCAAAATTTGAGTAACGCTAAATTTTAAATTCTAATAGTATAAAAATATAAAAAAATTACGTATTATTATTTTTATATGAAGTTGATAGCTCATAATCGTTAAATGATTTTTGACTAAATTATCATCAAATATCAACTCACATGAATTGTATGTAAATTTTTGCGGTATAAAAAAATATTTATCTAAAATATTAACTAATTGATAAAAAAAACCCTCTTAATATTTCTCGGCACAGGATTCGGTGGTCCAGGAACCTTTGGACCACTTAGTGGTCCAAGTAAAAAACATGTTTTTAGAGCTTTTTTATCAATTGCTACGTAGTCCTTGAACTAATTTTAATTACAAATCAACTCCATATATTTTATTTATTATAAAAATAGTTTTTTATTTTATAAATTATTATTTTATCAATTATCTATTATATTTATTAACAATCAAATACAAAAATAACAACCAATTATATCCTCCATTCATCCTAATAATTCCAATTGATTAAAAAATTAACTTTGATCTCGTTACGTTCGTCCATGGCTTCCAAATTGTGTTTCCTTGAAATTCAATTGATTGGTTTTTCAAAACAATCGATTGAATGATAACTCAATCGATTGGTTTACACTATATCACAAAACAATCGATTGAAAGTTGTAAGGTAGAATGGTAAAAAGCTTATACCAATCGATTGTTTATACTTTCCAATCGAATGAATGCCTCAAAACAATCGATTGAATTCACGAAAACAACATGGATTTGCCAAATACAATCGATTGGAAAGTGATGACATTGAAGTTTTAGCCAAATTCAATCGATTGGTAATATAATCCAATCGATTGGAAGGTGATGAAGTTAAATGTTTTGCCAATTTCAATCGATTGGTAATGGTACATAAAATTAATTTATAGATTGGTAATTTATAAAATTAATTTTGCCGATCAATAGTATCTTTTGCTTTTATTCAAGTAAGGCAGAGTAAAAAATACAAAAAGTATATGATATTGATAAGGTAGCAGCGTATCAAGTAGTAAGTATGCTTAATTTATTTATTTGTGTTATGCACAAATTTAGTTTCGTTAAAATATTAGTAACCAGTGCTCTAATTTTTGTAAATATATTTTGGGATGATTGTTTGCAATTAGTTAAATGTTAGAATATATTGAGTAAATTCTTTTAATATATTTAGAGTTAATATAAAACTGAGGGTAAAAAACGTATTTAAGCCAAGGAGAGAAGTTTATTACGCATATAAGCCAAACAAGAATCTGATACAAGAATTCACCAAAGCACACTTTAATGTAATTCGAAACAACTTTATTCGAATTACATTCCTTAATAATTCGAATCAATACAGCTCCAATTATTTCCAACCATTGCATACAAGTAATTCGAATCAACTTAGAACGAATTATAAAAGCATAATTCGAATTGTATCAATTCGAATTAGTAGGAACACGTGAGTAGGAGGAGGTTCGAATCAAATTGATTCGAATTACTCACATTTCGAATCAAATGGTAATTCGAATTACACATTGTACAATAAGATACTAGAAAAAATACTATATAATATAAAAAAAATATACTAAAAGAAGTATAAAACAAAATTATAGTAAATTAATTTTAGTATAAAATTATTAAATATAAATTAATTTTAACTCCTATTAGTACATTGAATTAAAAATAACATATAAAAATGTACTTGTATTTATTAAATTTTAATAACATATAAAAATTTAATGACTTTTTAAATATTTTTTTTATAATAGGAGTACATTTTTATATACTTTAAATACTTTATATAAAAATGTACTTATATTTATCATACAAAAATAAAGTGTTGTGCCAATATAATAACATTATAATATTTTAAATCAATTTTTTTCTAGGATTTTAGATTAAAAGCAGCACATGAAAAAGCATTATTGGTATTTTAAAGCTAACTTAATTAAAAAAGATAGAACTGTATTTTTTAGGATTTTATGTACATAATTAGGCTAATTTTTTTTTAATATTGATCAAAGATGTGTGTTACACTATGTTATTTGGTTTCAGCTAAGTTTTACTCTACTATAATTTTTTTTTTTACTTTTCATAAGACACAAATCTAAAAAATTTTATAAATTAATTTAAAAGAAAATATCATTGACGTTTTATAAATTTTATGTACCATTACCAATCGATTGAAATTGGCAAAACATTCAACTTCATCACCTTCTAATCGATTGGATTACATTACCAATCGATTGAATTTGACTAAAACTTCAATGTCATCACTTTCCAATCGATTGTATTTGGCAAATCCATGTTGTTTTCGTGAATTCAATCGATTGAGTAACAACAACAATCGATTGTTTTGAGGCATTCATTCGATTGGAAAGTATAAACAATCGATTGGTATAAGCTTTTTACCATTCTACCTTACAACTTTCAATTGATTGTTTTGTGATATAGTGTAAACCAATCGATTGAGTTATCATTCAATCGATTGTTTTGAAAAACCAATCGATTGAATTTCAAGGAAACACGATTTGGAAGCCATGAACGAACGTAAGGAGATCAAAGTTAATTTTATAATCAATTGGAATTATTATGATGAATGGAGGATATAATTGGTTGTTATTTTTGTATTTGATTGTTAATAAATATAATTGATAATTGATAAAATAATAATTTATAAAATAAAAAACTATTTTTATAATTAAATAAAATATATAGGGTTGATTTATAATTAAAATTAGTTCAAGAACTACGTAACAATTGATAAAAAAACTCTAAAAACATGTTTTCTACTTGGACCACTAAATAGTCTAAAGGTTTCTAGACCACCGAATCCTGTGCCTTATTTCTCAATATTATATTTGGTTTAACTTCAATTGAACTTTTGCATTTTTAACTTCTAAACGTAGTGGTTCGATGAGTTGGACAACTGGGTTTTTAGAACCTGAATAAGAAGGAATGGAATTGAAAGGTACTTAATAGGATGGACTGGACAAGGGTTATTGCTCATAGGAATGGGAGGTGCATTTCTTGCACATTGTTTCATACGTTGCATGTTTGCTAAATCAAAATCTTTCTTCAACGTTAGAAACTTTTCCTTGTGTACGTGTGCTCGTGCTCGCTTTGCCACCATTTCCTTTTACATCAATAATCTAGTACTGAGTTATAGAATCGATTAACC
Organism: Arachis hypogaea; assembly: GCF_003086295.3. NCBI lineage: Eukaryota > Viridiplantae > Streptophyta > Magnoliopsida > Fabales > Fabaceae > Arachis > Arachis hypogaea. The sequence continues at coordinate 119,196,323 of NC_092038.1, forward strand.
AAAGTTGTTTTTATTTTAAAAAAAAATTAAAGAAAAACAGACATGAATAAACGAAATCATTCCTTGAATATGTTGAATTAAATAATAACATATATTTTAAAAAATGGTAGGAAGAATTTTCCACAGGAGTAGATGCTTAACACTCCAACAATGGTAACATGAAAACAAACTAGCTGGCATTGGTGAGATTATTTTTCTTATTTATTTTTACATATATGATCTCATCGTCCTTGGTTCCCGAGTTAAATCCAAATGAGTCATGGTGGCTAAACTAAACAATCTTAGTTTTTCTTGTTGTGTTGGAAAGAATGAATTAAAATGTGATGAACGTGTCCTGGTGCCAAGGAGAGAGCTGGGGGGCAAAAGGGTCATCTCCAGCCGATGAGAAATCAACGAAACTGCCTAACTGGAAATCAAAGACTTGGTCAAGCAGGTCAGTCCACTTTGGCTCGCTCTGCACCTCCCTACTCTCCCACGTCACATCCGCCGATACCACCGAATCCGACGACGTATCCATATGCAATCGCTCCTTCACCTCCGGCTTCCTCTCATTCTCCTCCCACGAAGATGCTGATTTGTGATCCGCCGCCCCAAGATGGTTGTATTTCTCAATCTTTCCTTTCTTGTTGTAAATTCGGCATAGCACCCAATCATCAAGCTGCAATAATTCCCAATCATTATATTTTTTACCAAATCTAAAATGTTGTGAGATTGAAATTAAGGTGCATAGAGCACGACATACCCTTAAGTTATTTTTCTTGTTGCCTGCGGATCTGTCAACATTAGCGAGTCTATATTCATGCATGATCCAATTGGTTTTCACTCCTTTAGGGGCTTTGCCAGCGTAAAACACCAGTGCCTTCTTGATGGCCAGGGCCTTGGGCTTTCCAATGGGCTTATCGGCACCTGTGGCCTTCCAGTACCCTGTACCCGCAGCCCGGTTTGGGCGTGATCCGTTCGGATATTTGCGGTCCCTGGGAGAGAAGAAATACCACTCTTTCTCGCCGTATAGAGCCATCTCTGTACATTTATTTAGATAGAAAAAGAATTCAGTACTTATTTTTTTGTTTTTGTCTTTGTTTCCCCTTGAGAAATAAAGTAGTGTACCTGGAAGGTGCCATGGATCAAACTTGTACAAATCGATCTCCTTGATGATAGGAACAGCAATTGACTGTGAAGCACATTTCTTGCACAAGTAGTGATTCACAAGTTCCTCATCAGTGGGGTGGAACCTGAATCCAGGTGGTAATTCCAATTCACTCTTCATTGCGGCCTCTTCCTTTCTTTTTTTCTTCTTGTTTGCGACTTAGAACTTAGAAGTTGGAACGTGAGAGAGAGGCTTGGAGAAGCTGAGGTCTATATAGGGAGGGTTAATTAAATTGACACGTGTGCATTTGGCACTTGGAACTTGCAACTTGGAAGCAGGGATAGTGATTCTGTCACTGCTTAGATCAGCAAAAGAAAAGGGTTAAGTCAAGTTGACTGTAAATCATGTGGATTCTGTGTGCTCTCCAACCTGCACCCTTCTCCTAACCAGTCATGTCACGCCGCCTGTACTATAACATTTGACTCTTCAAAATACACAAAATTGAAATGGAGATTGAAGATTGAACTCATTACTTGTATTGTAGTGTAGTGTAGCGGCAGCGCTCACTTATTACAGGGGTTAGCCATGTCACCTTGTTGAATTTCCTTTTATATTGCCCAAAATGATTCAATCCTGTTCCCTCCATGTCTCCACCTAATTTCTTTTTGTTTTTGTCCCTCCCTCAAAGAAATAATATTCCTCCTCTTATGATTATTTATTTATATTGCCAAAGTCCCTCTTCTTCAACCTTCACTATTATTAATGGTTTGACCATTGTCCATTACTTATGTATGTGGTGGTGTCTTCAACTAGCCAATACCGCTATACTTTTAATTAGGTAATATGATATACAATAAAATATTAAACTAAGGAATTGATATTAAGGGTATTTTTAAGTTTTTAAGAATTAATATTAATTTTTAACTCTTCCTACAAATTTCCTCTGTATTAAAAGCTTTTAATAGCATAGGAATTACTTGGTCAAAGACATTGGACATATTAAAGCTCACACTAATAAAAGGTTAAGCGTGCATGCCATATCTTTGGTATATTCTTAGCCGCGAACTTTATGACGCGAGAACATTCTTAACCTATATACTAGTGCGTGGGATTAGAAAAAGAAAATTGATCCACAAACAGTAGTAACATCAACATGCATGATGCATGGATCTGCAAAACCTAAGTTCATGTGGTGTGACGTGATGTGTGACTTAGCAGTATGGACAAGGACATTGGTCTTGGGAGGAAGCTGCCTGGATGTTACCTTAAGGATTGTTTCTCTAAGCTAGGCCTTTGGGCAAACATTTTGGGTGGGTCCAACAACGGTTGAGGTAAGACATGACATTTCTTCCCCTTGGTTTGAATTCAATTAACAAATCCTGTATTTTATCCATCTATGGTCAAGGATACTGTCATTATTTTCCTTTTTCAATTGGCCCACCTTGTATCAAATTATCTCTGAAACTCCTTTGACTTGCACGAATTGAAAGTTTTTTACTAGAATAATTTATTATTTTGAAATAATTTTGTCAAGCAATATTACCTTATAATATATAATTAGTCTCCGTAAGTACGTGCGTTAGTGATCAAGATTCAAGTGTGAAGTATGAACACTCATTACATATAGGAATTTTAGGTAACAAACTATTTATATTGACTTAAAAATAGATAACAAACGCTCATGCTAGAATCTGTCTGCTTATTATGAATGATCTTGAAAGGATTCCATATCCATCTCCCTCGGTCTTTGAATTTTGTGTTTCTTGATACTAGTAGTATAATATGGCAACTACCTCTATGCTTGGCCACCAAGTTAACTACTACTAGCTAGTACCATTGAGTTCTGTTCCATATATATTATTATAATTCTAGCCGCCGTATTAGGAAATGGCCTAATACATAAATTATTGTTTTATTTTAGAAAGAAATACAGTTTAATGAACGTGGTTAAGAAATGTCATGTCAAGTGTGAATCTTTTTGAACTAGAAGAGAGAGCCAATAGGTCGGAGAGAAATGAACATTTTGTTGCTTAGTTAAAATGGCACCTTCGGCGAAGGTTCTCCACCAATCGCACTAGCTGCCATCATTGACTTCGGTTCCCTGTGTCAAATTGGGGACCCACGTATGACAAGTTTCGCCCCTTGTTTATGGGTCTCATCTTTTCTTTTTTTATTTGATCTTCTAAATGGGTCGGGGTCCTAACAGCCTCTAGACTTTTGAGTTGGTCCATATGTTTACATATTTCAGCAAATGCTTGTTTACGTTTATTTGATATTTCTAACCAATAGATTTTTTATTTAACACTTCTGTACAAAAAGCACTTATAAGGATTCACTTAGGCCCAACTAAAACTAAAATATTCACTTGGAACCCAATAAAAAGGGGCCAATGAGCCATAGCTCACACGGCATTTCGCCCCCTCCCCACCTCAAAGGTCTCGGGTTCGAGTCCTATCAGCTGCATCCGAGGAGAAAAAAATTGGTAAGTATGTGAGGAGTGTGTGGGTGTGTATTGTGTACCTAGGATTGGGGGTTGTCCAATCCGTTGGGGTACCTAGGATTGGGGGTTGTCCAATCCACCGACCAAAAAAAAAAAAAAAGGAACCCAATAAAAAGGGGAGATTTGTTTATAAAATGAAAAATAGGATTACAGACTATATGCTGACTGAAAAAACTAGACAACATTTTATTCTTTAAATTCGCAATGCATCTCTGCAATCTCATTTGTTATGGGAATTCTTGTGTGTTCAAAGACCAATAGTAACTGTTGTAAGGGTTATCTGTAACTGGGTTGTTTTTTGGCTTGAACACAAGGTCTAGATATTTTTGGGGCAGGTACCACAATGTCATTATCTAAGTTCCTTGTGAGTAGGGGTGAAAAAAAGTCAGACAGCTTGCTAGGGGTCTGCAGTCTGGCCTGTGTTTAGCTTGGCCTGATCTGACCTGTTATAAAATAGACATAGGTTCGATTACTTATAAAAACTTTAATATGTTAATAGACCAGAACTAAGCTCACTAATTAGTCTTATTGGCTTGTCAGGCCTGTCTGGGTCTGTTAACACATAATTACATATATAAATAAATTTTTTATTATTAACAAAATTATGAGATATTTTAAATTTATTATATTTAATTATAAATACTTTTATATATTTTAAAAGTTTAAAAATTCTTAAATATTAAATATGACATATTACATATAAATATTTTATTAAAAATTAGGTTTTTTTAAATAATGTTTTTATTTTTATAAAAAAATTATCAAGCTTCTTAACAGGCTTTAGGCTAGACCAAGCTGAATAACAGACCGGGTTTAGTACTTTAAAAAAAGCCTATAGCACGTTCTAGGCCAGACTCAGGCCAATTAACTAGATGACAGGCCCGGCCTGTTAAGAGTAAAGTCTCGCCTAACCTGGCCTGTTTTCACCTCCCTACTTGTGAGGAGGTGGAGGAGATACCTGCAAGAAACTTCAATACTTAAGTTAGTAAGAGATTTAAGCAAGTTTTTAGTAGATTGGATTCGAAGTATACCTGAGAGTGTCAAGGTATTTATAATTGTAGATGTAAAGTCAATAACTACCTTTCGAGTAGTCCCACTTTTAGTAGTGGGTTGGTTACTCTCTTTTGGTAGGGAGGTTGTTGAGATCTCCTTTCTAGATGAAAAGGAAAGATTGTAGGAGTTAGTTACTAATTCAGACAAGTAGAACTATGATAACATCGTTGCGTCCGACGTCGATGAGGTCGGGTAGGTGTCGATCCAACCAATATCTACTGATTGGGCTTTACTTATTTTGGACTTGGCTAAGTTTTGGGCCAAAATTTTTGAAATTTCTTACCACGATAGTTAGGTAGAAATGAAGAAGAAGTCGAGACGAATGCGTAAGTGCAAACGGGTCGTCGATTGGAGCTACGGTTTGTGAATTATGTGGATTTGAAAGTTTAAATGAATGGTGAAGCCAGGCCATGGTTCCTCTCTCTCTCTCTCTCTCTCTCTCATGATGTGCTGAATTTTGCTAAGTGAAGGACTTATATATCATGGGCTTAGGTCAAATGTGGATCTGTTTAAAAAATTTTTGTCCGTTGGCCCTATCTTGAGCCAAAATTTTTTAAAATGAGTGTCCGAATTTTTATTCTAAATATACTTCTCATCATTTTTACAGTTTTAGTTCTCTCACACGCAATGTCGAACATATTTAAGCCAGTACTGTTAAATTTTAACTCCAGTACGCGTTTTTTCACAATTAATTATATTTTTGCGCTTTAATTTTTTTTTTAAGCTAAATTTTCACCAGTAAATTTTCAAATTATAAATTTTTTATTTTTAATCTTTTTTTCCCATAATTAATTAATTAATTAATTATTTATTTATTATTTAGTTGAGTTTTACATATTATCCCTTGGGCGTCCTTTTTTGTAAAGGTGATGATGGGAAAGTCAAGCATCTCAGTTTCGTTACCAATCTGGTAGACTTTTTTTAAATGTCTCTTACAGGAGAATTTTGTCACTCCTCCTCCTGCAAATCTCCCAGCAATCATGTGGATATGCCTCTTAGGACTTCGTGGTGGTCAGTCACGACGAGCTTTGTCTTTTTCATTTTTTTTTGCCTTGATCATTTGACCTGTTTGCCAAGTACATATCCAACCGACTTTTTCTAGCCAATTTCTCAATCACTTTTTTAACCCTAACCCTAACCCTAAATGCTAATCCTAATCTTACCTCTAAGTCTAACTCTAACCCTAATCCTAACTCCAACCCTAACCTTAACCCTAACCATAAATAATAACCCTAACCCTAACTCTAACCCTAACCCTAAATACTAACCCAAATCATAACCCTAAAGGCTAACCCTAACCCGAAATGCTAACTCTAACCTTAACCCTATCCCTAACTCTAACCCTAATCGTAACCTTAAACCTAACCCTAACTATAACCCTAACCCTAAATGTTAACCCTAACCCTAACCATAACCCTAAATGCTAACCATAACCCTAACCCTAAATGATACCCTTAATCCTAACCCTAACTGTAACCCTAACCCTAACTCTAAATGCTAACCCTAACCTTAATCCTAACCCTAAATGCTAACCCTAATCCTAATCCTAACCCTTATCCTAACCCTAACCCTAACACTTACTCTAACCCTAAATGTTAACCCTAAACCTAACCCTAACCCTAAATGCTAATTCTAACCCTAATCCTAATCCTAAATGCTAACACTAACACTAACCCTAATCCTAACCCTAAACCCTAACCCTATCCCTAACCCTAACCCTATCCCTAACTCTAACACTAACCCTAACCCTTAGGTGGAATGGTCGTAGATTTTGTGGTATTCACAGTATTTTGACCGACTTCAACCTTTTTTATTTTTTATCAGCCTGGGAGGTGAAATATTTTTTGTACGACAGATCTCCTGTACACATCAACAAGGGATACTCACAAATAGGGTGTAGTTATGGCATCGTCGAATTTTGTCTGAGCTATACTCTTCTTTTTTCTTTGGCTATTTTCTTTGTCTCCAGCCGGATGTTGGTTGTATTGTCTCGAGGTCGATTCCCTTAAACGAGCAGTTTCTTCCATTTTAATGTACTTTTCGGCCTATTCTTGCACCTCATATAAAGAGGTCGGGTGTCTTTTGGATATTGATTGAGAGAAAGGTCATTTCTTGAGGCCATTGACCAATCCCATGATGACTGCTTTGGTAGGTAAGTTCTAGATTTTCAAACATGCTTTATTGAATCTTTTCATGTAAATTCTTAGAGATTTTTTGACTTTTTGCTTTACTCCTAAGAGAGTTGGCGCATGCTTGACCTTATCTTTTTTAATGAAAAACTAGGTAAGTAAGCTTCTTCCCAAATCATCGAAGCACGCGACCGATCTAGGTAGTAAATTATCAAACTATTTCATGGCCGCCTTGGTTAATGTATTCGAAAAAACGTTACAACGAGTTACATCCGACGCGTCTGTCAAGTACATGCGGCTTTTGAAATTACTCAGATGATGTTTTGGATCGGTGGTTCCATCATAGAGATCCATGTCTAGGCTCTTAAAGTTTCTAGGAACTTTAGCCCGCATGATTTCTTCTATAAAGGGGTCTTCACCTGTCAGAGGAGTTTCTTCCTAATAACCTCAGATAGTTCTCTTATCCTTGAGGTCGGATTCCAGCTTCAAAAGCTTTTCATCTAATTCTGTTCGTCGTCATACCTCTCTTCTTAGGGCTCTTTTAGATTCTCGTTGTCGCTCTAGCTCCTACTCGAGTTGTTCCAACCCTTCATGGTGTCCAAGTACTAGACCCATGAGCTCTTTCGGATTCTGGTTTATCATGTCCTCGGTTGGTGGACCTCCTAGTTTATCCTTCTGGGTTGAGGGTTCCGTGAAGTCCCCTCTCCATTATGGCCGTCTATTTTATCTTGTCACGAAGGTATCATGAGCACCCGATCTTCATTGTGATGTGTTGGGTCAGATTCAGATGCCGTATGACTATGCATCTTTGAGGTGATCATGGTTGGGTGTAGACTTCTAGGTTCTCGACAACGGCGCCAATGTTTTGAAGGTTACCTGAAATTGAGTTATTTTTGGGTCTGAACGCAAGGTCCAGACACCTTTAGGGCAGCGATTAACGTTTACTGGTGTCACGATATCGCCGTCCGAATATCTCGTGAGGAGGTGAGAATGGTAACTGCGAAGGACTCCGAAACTTAAGTTAGCAAGGGTTTTAAGCATGTCTTTAGTAGATTGGGTTCGAAATATACCTGAGGGTATTAGGATATTTATAACTGTAGATATAAAGTCAATAACCACCTTTTGAGTAGTTCCACTTTTGGTGGTGGGTTGGTTACTCTCTTTTAGTAAAAAAATTGTTGAGATCTCCTTTCTAGATGAATAGGAGAGATTGTAGAAGTTAGTTACTGATTCGGACAAGTAGGACTAGGATAACGTCGTCGTTTCTGATGCGTGAGCATCTTTCCTATCTTTTCCTAGTGAATTTGTATTTAATTTGTTGAGTTTAATCAAGAATTAATTATCCTTTAGCCACTATGGATGCTACTTTGAGTCTTGTGAAATTCTGTTTATTTTAGGTAGCATTCAGCTGGATTTAATAGAGGTTTTGCAGAAAAAGAGAAGAAGGCGAGTGATGCTGTCAATCCTGACATCTCTGCACTCAAACCTACACAAATGGAAGGAGTACAAGAATTAAAGGAGATGACCAGCGAGGAGCAACGTGTGCGCGTACCTGACGCGTGCATGTGATTTGGAGATGTGCACAGCGACGCGTGCACGTACTTGACGCGTACGCGTGACACGTGAAGAAGACCAATGACGCGTACGCGTGACATGCGCCACGTGCAGAAAATGCAGAAAACACTGATTGCTTTAATTAAATTCTAATTAAACTTTAATTTTTAAATAGGAAAAGATATTATTTAGTTTTAAAAATTATAATTTAAAATTATTAGGATTAGATATAAAAGAGAAAAGAAACTTCTCTTTTGGGGGTTCGATTTTTGATAATGTAAATTACAGTTTACCTGAATCCTAGTTTTCCTCTCTAAACCATGAGCAACTAAACCTCCACTGTCAAGGTTAGGAGCTCTGTCTATTTGTATAGATTGATTTTATTATTTTTCTATTTTAATTCATATCCTGATTTATAATTCAATAATTGTTTTCGTTCTTTATCTTATGAATTTGGATAGAACGGAAGTATGACCCTCTTTCTAATTGAGTTCTTGTATAACTTGGAAAAGCTCTTTACTTGAACAACAGCTTGAAAACAATTTCTCGTAAATTCTAATTATCTGAAATTAATGGGATACGTGACATATAATCCTCTTATATTTGGATAATTAGGATTTTTGTGGCATAATAACTAGAATTAAATTTCACCCCCTAATTGGAATTAATTGACCAAGGAATTGGCGGTTGATGAAAGTTAGAGGAGACTAGAAAGGTCTAAGGAATTAGGGTCTAGTCACATATAGTTTGCCAGGAATTGAATCTTGCATGATTAAAATAAATCAATAAGAAAAGTCAATCTGAAAAATAGATAACTCTGAAGTCTTAACTGCCTTTTCCATATTATTTTCCCAACTTGTTTACTGCTTGTTTTTGATATTCTGAAATTACTGTTAATGCTTTTGAACTCTTAAAACACCATTTTCTACTTGTCTAACTAAGTAAATTAATCAACCATTATTACTTTATCCACCAGTTCTCGTGGGATTGACCCTCATTCACTTGAGGTACTACTTGGTATGACCCAGTGCACTTACAAGTTAGTTTGTGATTGTAAATTCCGCACCAGTGTCCGATCTCTATGAGGTCGGGTAGGTGTCAATCTAGCCAATATCTATTAATTGGGCCTTACTTATTTTAAGTTTGACTAAGTTGTAGGACAGGATATAAACATGAACCACTAATTTTTATTTCTAATATTTACAAAAAAATTGAGAAGAAGTTATTATAATTATATCTAAATACACATTAAAATATTTTAATATATATATATATATATATATATATATATATATATATATATATATATATATATATATATATATATATATATATATGTTTAGGAATGAAATTAGAATACCCGAAACAAAAAAAAATACAAAGAAGGAGTAAATAATAATTTTTTCTTTACCATATTTATTTATCATTTATTATTTTTTTTATTTTAAAATGAGTAAATAATATTTTATAAAATATAAAAAGTTTACTCTATAAAATATGAAAAAAATGGCTTCCGATTTATGGAAGATGAGGTAATGGTGGTGCATATATTTCAAGTATTGGTGGTGTATGTAGTGTGAAGTGTCATTTCCTTATTCGCTAGTGACATACCCGTTGATAAGAGTATAATAAGGGCAGTGAATCCGGTTTGGGTTGCACATGCAACAGCTTTGTTACCTTCTTTCTCTCACAATTGTGAATTGTGGTTCCCACATGTCCCTAAAGTCCTCACTTTCTTTTTCTTGCTGCCACTTCCCTCCTTTACCATAACAATACTGGTTTAATTTGCTAGCTTGCTATGTGAATGTAATATATATGCACAAGTGCACCTAAATATTTCAGAGAGAATTAAGGAGAGATAGATAGAGTGATTGTATGTATAGATGGGAAGCTACTGGGTTCATGTGTGTTTATTTATGATATTATTAATGGTCATAATAGGAGTCACGAGAGGAAATAATGAAGATGCAGAGGTGACTTATGATGGAAGATCTCTTATCATTGGTGGCCATAGGAAAATTCTCTTCTCTGGTTCCATTCACTATCCCCGCAGCACTCCTCAGGTATCTATGTTCATGTAATGCCATTCTTCTCACACAGTTCAGCTGCATTATATTTATTCATTATCTTTCTTCTTGTTTTCATCTTCTTCCATTAATGATATGTTTGAGGGTACATTATATTGTTTTCAAATCTATTATTTGAAATATGAAACTGGCATTATATATATTAATCTAACTTATTAATTAGCTAGCTAGCTTGCTTGCATTGTTGGTTGACCCAATCCAAAAGCTGCATTCTTTTGGACACTAGCTTGTGTCTGGAATCTTTGTAAATTAAACTAATTCACTGTTACTCAACTAGTTTGTAGTAATCACTGTTGCAACTTGACTGTTTTTCACCAACACCAAAAACACAGCTGTAGCTGCCACCTAATACTATAATTAAATTCAAAATTCAAACTATGAAAGCTATAATTATGATTATTATTTTTTCAACCTTCCGGGTATGTCATGTGTGGAGGGAATAATTAGGAAAATACAAGAGAAAGAAAATCATTATATATAGCTATTATTATTAGTTTTTAATGTCTAGAACCATGCAATATTATTCTAAAATTAAAAAAGAAATATTAGTATATTAAGGACGGAATCTAAGGTATCAATCACATGACAAGGCTTTACACATCCAAACAAACATTTTAATTTTACTTTTCTTTTTAATTCTTTTCCACCATCTTAACTACTGAGCTACTATTTAGCCTTAGGAAAGTGATCTTAAAGATAAATAATTCTGAGTTTTTAAACTAAACATTGGTATGAAAAAGACAAAGTGAATTTTCCAAAATAAAACAGCAATATATACTACGAGGGGCACTTATACATATTTATTTTCTTGCATGACATCAAAACCAACAAACATAGTGAAACATAAACCACAAAAAATTGTCTTTTTAGTGATGAGATGTGGACGAAGGTGCCATTAAAGTCAATTTGTTCACTTGTGAAAAAAAGGACAAAAGAAAAACTAAGATTCAGGATATTAACATTAATAATTTGTCAAGTACAACCAGTTATTTTTCAAGTAATATCAACCAAATTTTTTTAAAATGATTTTTATTTTGAATTTTATTAAATCTTAAATATTAAATTTTAAATTTTAAATATTAAATTCTAATTTTAAACTCTTCAAAAAATAAAATTAAAAAATAATTTTATAATAAAAATAGTTAATATTGATTTAGTTTTCTAAAAAGACAGAAGGGTTTTGACTTTTGAATCGAAATTGGTGGATATTTAATATAATATATATGAGGTTTTGATTATAGATGTGGCCCGATTTGATAGCGAAAGCAAAAGAAGGAGGGCTGGACGTTATTCAAACCTATGTATTTTGGAATATCCATGAACCCCAACCCGGCCAGGTACGTATACGTACGTATATACGTATTTTAATGTAAAAGCTAGTAACGTGGATGAAATGAATAAATAAATAAAAATACATACATAGGACAGTATGATTTCAGCGGCAGATACGATTTAGTGAGATTTATAAAGGAGATTGAAGCTCAAGGGCTATATGTGTGCCTCAGAATTGGGCCTTACATCGAAAGTGAATGGACATACGGGTAATTTCCCTTCTCACTCTTTCTTTCTAGCTGGATGCAAGACAACATCGTATTACTACGAGAAATACTATAAAGCCAGTAGAATTATTGTTTTTAATCGATTATTAATCATTAATATTTAAAAATATAGGTTAAAAATATATTATTAGAGTACTAAATTAAAGAAATTAAATTGATAACTAAGAATGAGGGTTAAAAATAATAAATTTTAATGAGACTTTAATTTATTATTTCTTTATTATTTATTTTATGAAACCAACAAAGCTGGTTAAGAAATACTTATTATCATCATCATATCCTGAACTGAATTGAACTTGGGGTATGTAGGGGATTCCCATTTTGGTTACATGATGTTCCTGACATTGTTTACCGAACCGACAATGAACCGTTCAAGGTCACGTCGCACTTTAACTTTGTCTAATTTTTTTGTTATGATCACATTATGTTATTTAATTTTCTTTTTCCATATTTATGGTAGGTGTTTGAAATAATTGATATATTTATGTATGTTTAGGCGTACATGCAAAATTTTACGACGAAAATAGTGAGCATGATGCAATCAGAGGGCTTATATGCTTCTCAAGGAGGTCCAATTATATTATCGCAGGTATGAACGAAGCCCCCAACAAGCCAACAACACTTGATTAATTAATGGAAATTATAATGATAAAAGAACGTATTAGATTGAGAACGAATATCAAAACATAGAACATTCATTTGGAGAAGAAGGAAGCAGGTATGTTAGTTGGGCTGCTGATATGGCTGCCTCCCTCCAAACTGGCGTACCTTGGGTTATGTGCAAGCAAACCGACGCTCCTGATCCACTGGTTAGTCACATTTATATTAATTATTTACTTACTTACTTAGGATATAATTATTAATCCTACTTAGCTTCTACCATGTATTACATATTAAGATTAATGCATGTAATGGAATGAGATGTGGCGAAACCTTTACTGGACCGAATTCCCCCAATAAGCCCGCACTCTGGACAGAAAATTGGACTTCTTTGTAGGTTACCTCACTCAACTAACTAGCACTACTTATTTTATATTAAGCAAAATATTAACTACTGTTTTCTTTAATTTAATTTTCTCCTGTCATGTTATTTATTTTTCTCTTGAAGCTATCAAGTTTATGGTGGTAAGCCGTACATAAGGTCTGCAGAAGATATTGCATTCCATGTCACTCTTTTTATTGCAAGAAAAAATGGAAGCTATGTCAACTACTATATGGTAATTACTCATGTATACTAATATATTCAACTTTGTTCTGTGTAATTGGTTACGTTAGTTATTGCATTGTTTGAAAACTTATTAGTACCATGGAGGAACTAATTTTGGGAGATCAAGCTCAGCCTATGTTATAACATCTTATTATGATCAAGCTCCACTTGATGAATATGGTAATTAGTATTATTACAACATTAATTAATTATTCCCTTGAAGAGTTTATACGGCCTTCTAATAAATTTGTCCCCCCCCCCCCCAATAGGTCTATTAAGACAACCCAAGTGGGGCCATCTTAAGGAGATGCATGCTGCAATTAAATCTTGTTCTACCACCTTACTGCAAGGGATGCAGAAGAATTTCACCTTAGGTGAACTGCAGGAGGTGACTACCATCTATCACATCAGGTTTATTTTTCACCAATATAATTCAATCCCCAAATATTCCATTGATTTTATTCGGTTTCAATTCAACCAGGGTTATGTTTTTGAAGAAGAAGAAGAAGACGGAGGATGTGTTGCTTTCCTTGTAAATAATGACAGTGTGAATAAAGTTACTGTTCAATTCCAAAACAGATCATACGAATTGCCACAAAAATCAATGAGTATCCTACCAGATTGCCAAAATGTCACTTTCAATACTGCAACTGTAAGTATGAACTACTCCATCACAATTAATAGAAGACTAATTAATAAGATATTTAGTGATTTTATATAACTTACAACATATACTAAATAAAATGGTTGTGTTTATTTGATCAGTATCTTTAATATGAATTCATGCACAGGTAAATACTAACAGCAACACAAGAGTAATAAATCCAGTACAAACCTTCAGCTCTGCTGACAAATGGGATCAATTTCAAGATGTCATCCAAAACTTTGATGACACTTGCTTAATATCAGACTCACTACTCGAGCATATGAACCTAACCAAAGACAATACGGATTACCTTTGGTATACTCTAAGGTTAGTTGTTTAGATCCCCAACAAAATATTCTCTAATTTATCAAACATATATATCATGTTATTCCTTACTATTATAATGGAGCAATCCAATGACGAAAACAGTTAAATTTATGAACAGGTTTGAACAAAATTCGCCTTGCAGTGAAGCAATACTTCATCTTAAGTCTGCTGCTCATGTTGCCCATGCTTTTGTGGACGATACATACATAGGTAAGTAATTATTGAATCATTAATTTGAACCCTTCACAAAAGAATTTCAAATAACTCAGCGTTATGTATGGTTGGTTGGTATAGGAGGGGCTCATGGAAATCACAATGACAAGTCTTTCATCTTAGAGGTCCCCGTTGAACTAAATGAAGGGACACACAATATTTCTATTCTCAGCGTTATGGTTGGACTCCCGGTAATGTTTCTAAAATGGACTTTATATATGATATTCCTTATTATCTTTCATAACAAAATTAAAGTACCCTTTTTTTTGTCCCTTTTTAAATTATTGAAAAGGATTCAGGGGCATTTCTTGAAAGAAGGTTTGCTGGTTTAACCACAGTGGAAATTCGGTGTAGCGAAGAGTCCCATGACTTGACCAATGCTACATGGGGATATCAGGTTGTTTATACTTTTGTTGAGTTATTGAGAAGTATAATGTGGCATTATTTTCATGATGGGTCTCTTGTTGTGCATTACAGGTAGGATTACTGGGGGAGAAGTTAGAAATATATGAAGTACAGAATAGCGATTCTAATGAATGGTGTGAACTAGGGGACAACCCTACTAATCAGACACTCGTTTGGTACAAGGTACTGTAAACCTGAATTGGAAAGTGTTTGTTGCAGAGAGAAATTATTGATGAATAGTAATTAAAGAGATACAATAAACTGCATGTAGAATGTATTTGATTCACCTGAGGGAGATGAGGCAGTTGCACTGAACCTCGAGTCAATGGGAAAAGGCGAAGCTTGGGTGAATGGACAAAGCATTGGTCGCTATTGGGTCTCATTCCATGATTTCAATGACCAACCTTCTCAAACACTGTAAGTTACTTACTTTTTTATTAACCTTAGTTGTTCATCAAATAATAAGAATAATGGCTTGTGTGTGTTACGATATATGGTAACAGGTACCACGTGCCGCGGTCGTTCCTTAAGGACAGCGGAAATGTTTTGGTTTTGTTTGAGGAGGGAGGTGGAAATCCTCTTCGTATCTCACTCAACACTGTTTCTGTTTCTCTTTCATCCTCATAGAGATGCCTGTTTTTCTCTGTAACGTTCTTCAAATTTCGACACTCAGATTGATTCTTTGTGATATCCAAATTAACATCAACGCAATAAAAAGAAATAAGACGAGAAATGTCCCATATTAAACGGAACTAAGAAGGGTAAAATTAAAGTCTTATGCTCTGTCTGATCTATGCTTGTTTTCTATTTTTACTGTTTATCTTGATTATACAAAAAGGGTGCCTCATAAAACACGTCTAAAACTTTTTTTAAGATGTTTTTTAATAATTACAATTTAATACATATAATCGATTAAATTATATCATTTTTGTTAAAATTAAATCAGATAAATTAATTTGATCCAAAAAATAGTGAATCAAATATTGAACTAATCTAAATTAATATTATTTTTTTATAGAAAATAACTACAATACTCTTATTATATAAAATGACTAAAATACTATATATATAAATTTAAATCTTTTAAATTTTGAATTTTCACTTTAGAAGATAAAGTGTAATATCTCACTTTTGAATAATTTCTCTCTCATATTTTCTTTTGACCCCACTTATAAAATAAATAGTGAAAAATCACGCTTTATTTTAAAGTAAAATTAAGATATATATATATATATATATATATATATATATATATATATATTGTTGAAAACTCTAAATTATAACCCTATGACGATAGAGAATTAAAGGAGTAGAATTTAGAATTCTCAAAATTAATATATATAAGAAGAATATTTTAGTCATTTTCTATAATAAGGGTATTAGTCATTTTCTATAAAAACAATATTAATGTAGGCCGATTTAAAATTTGATTCACCATTTTTTCGGTCAAATTAATTTTTCTGACCTCATTTTAACAAAAATAATACGGTTTAATCAATTATATATATTAAATTTTAATTATTAAAAATATATTTAAAAAAACACATTTTAAACATCTTTATTTAAGTGATTCCTATACAAAAATTGATATTAAATTATTATGAAATAAATTTATGTCATATAATTATTTTTTATTGTAACATATCAATTATTTTAAATAGGTGATAATTATTAAAACAATTTTTTATTATTGAGCCATGTCAACTATTTTAAATAGATAAGTAGATAACAATCAATAGAAAAAAATTTTATATGTTATAATTTTTTTACAAAAAATATATTTATTATTTAATATTTTTAATTAATTGAATTTATTAAGTATCATTAAGCATTTTAATTATAAAATAACATCCAAATACAATTAACATCTATATTAAAATAACAATAACAATAATTTTTATTTATAAATATTCAAATTACATGTTATTGTGATTTATTTATAGTGTATAATCAACTATACTCTTATTAGTATTATTTTATTAATCTCACAATCTCTCGCATAAATAGTCAAAAATTTCTTCAGTCATTTTCAATTTTGGCACAATAATATTAAAATTATATCATAGAGTATCATTATTCAACAAATAGATTAATATGCGTATTTGCTTTATAAATTTATTTAGTACTATATATATAATTTTTTTGTGTGACTATACTATATATACAATTAATCAAATACAATAGACAACAATACTAAAAAAATTAGCTAAATAAACTACATATGACAAGCTTTGTTTATTCATTTTAAATTATACTGTAAAAATACAAAAATTACATCCTTATGTGATTGTACATAAAATAAAATTTATAAATTCAAATATTTTTAAAATAAATAATTCAATATATATAAAATATTTATAGTTAAATCAGTTTTTATTATAATTATTATTGTAAAATTTGGGTAAAACACCTCCATAAATCAAAGAAAAATGAATTTTACGCGAATCTCCCAAATTAAAATTGGTTACGTGAAAAAATTGCATTTTATAAAGTTTGAAATTTTTTATTATGCATGGGTTAATAAGAGTACATTATAAATTTTTATAATACTAAATGAAATATTGAAATCATGTCAATTCGATTTATTCTTATTCTTAATAATTTGAATTTTATTCAATGCCTAAATCGAATTGAATTAATTTAATTTATATAAAAATATGCTTTGGTACATGCACGTAAGGAATTTTGATTTGAGGGTTTTCGTAAAATTTATTTTCTTTTGATTTATGAAAGTGTTTTACCCTAAAATTTATTGATATAATTTTTAGCTTTAAGAATTCTATAAATTATTTTATAAGTAATTATAAGACAAAAATTTTTCTACTATTTTTAATTATCTAAGAAATTACATAAAAGAATTTATAATATGAGTTTTTAGTAAATTGTATGGATCCAAATTTTATTTGGGCGGTATTAAATTACTTTTCTACCGCCGAAAGATTACTCTTACAAAGCATGAGATGCCATGACTCTTTAAGGTGATGCGTGGAGGGCACTGAGCAATCCACGTGGATAAGGAAGCAAGTGGCAAGTTGCAAAACACTACACGTGGCGGTATCAGCGATCATGTTCGAATCATTATTTACACTTCGTCTTATGGATATATCATTTCATCTATCTCTATCTGAAAACTATGTAGTTATAAATCTTCCGATCTGCAAGTGTCACTTTCATCACATTCTGATCCTTGTTTCAATTTGAAAAACTATGTCGGGCGTGTCGTCGTTAGCAGTGTCTGGAGCAGGAGCAGAAGACACAAGGGTTCCAACAACCCCTCCCCGCGAGAGAAGAAGATTATTATTTCAACACGAGCATGACGACGTTGCTTCTCCTCCTCTTGGTAGCATGAACCTAATGGGTTCACTGCGTGTAATAGAGCTTCAACTCGTAGCCTTTATACTAGTCTTCTCAGCAAGTGGCCTCGTCTCTCTCATGGATCTCGCTTTCCCTGCATTCGTCACCATCTATGCCTTCGCACTCTCGCGCTTCTCCTTCCCGTCGTATGGGTCTCCACCCCAACAGATCTTCCACGCAAGTAGGTTGTTTCAGGCATATGTGGTGGTGGGAACAGCCGTGGGAATGTTCTTGCCTCTTGCGTACGTGTTGGGTGGGTTCGGAAGAGGGGACCAGCATGCGGTTCGTTCAGCGAGTCCACACCTGTTCTTGCTATCTTTTCAGATACTGAGCGAGAACATAATGAGTGGGTTGTCCATATTTTCAGCGCCAGTGAGGGCGTTGGTGCTGTTGATGTACACAATTAGAAGGATCTCAGTGGATATTGACTGGTTAAAATCAGAGTGGCTCAATACCACTCTCCCGCCAAATTTACAATTCAAGGTTCCTTTTATAATCCCCTAAACTCTTGCTATTTATCACACTATTTGTATTATGACCATACCATTTAAATTGAATGGGTGGATGCTGCAGGATGTGGCATGGTTTTGGTTCGGTAGGATTCTAGGGTTGACCAACCTAGTTTATTACTCCTTGAATCTTTTTGGGTTCTTGATTCCAAGGTTCCTTCCAAGAGCGTTTGAGAGGTATTTCCAGTTCAGGGCAGAGATCCACGCTAAGGCTGACCAAGACTATGTGGTGGACAAATCCCATTCGCCAGAAAAACAAAACAAGTCGCAATAACTTGGTAGACACTTGCTCCTTTATCTGCGTTTATATAATCCAACCCAATGCATTTAGTTTTTTTAATCAATTCCGCCGCTACGTTACCAATAATATTTTCAACTCATGGCTATAAAAGTGTATTTGTAGATGTGTTTAATAAAAATGTCTTTTTTATGGTTATGTTTAATAGAAGTATTTTTATAAATATATTTTCTAGATATGTCTCTTTATATATGTGTTTAAAATATAATAATTAATTATTATTAACAATATGTTAATAGATAATATATTGGTATTTTATATATTTTTTAATATATATTATTTGTACAGTTTTACACATTTTTATTTTTAATATTGGATTAATAATGATGTTTTTCTGAATTATAATTTATTGTGGTATTTTTTTAAAATGTAGGATGATTTAATTTAGAAAATACTCGGATCCTTTAAAAAATTAAAAAAATTTAGAGTACTCTAAATTTTTTTTATTTTTTAAACACAAATCGAACTAACTCTAAATTTTTTTAATTTTTTAAATACAAATCAAACTTTTGATTTATGCACTTCAATTTTTTAATACAAATTAGACCTCTAATTTATATATTTTTTATAGTTTAAAAAAAAATATGATGTTAAAGTATATCACTCATCTTACTCCTATATTTAAATTTTTGGCTCAATAATTTTTATATGGAAATTAGATTAGTGTTTTGCTTAGTAATGGAGGAGTAGTGTGATTTACCCGATGGTGGACCTATCTTTAACACGCAGGGGCGTGGTGGCTGCGTGGAGTGGCAGGTGAGATGACGTGGCGCCGGATGAGTGAGACACGGTGGCAAAACGCAGAGGCGTGGTACCTCATCACGTGGGGGCGTGATGATGATGTGGCGGAGCAAGAACTAGCCACGCTGGCATCACGTGGGGGCGTGATGATGATGTGGCGCACCAGGATTTGGCCACGCAAGCACGTGGGGGCGTGGTGGGGTGCATCACGTGGGGGCGTGATGATGTGGCACGTGGGGGCGTGATGACACGTGGCAGTACGTGATTCGCCTGAGGCAATCAAAACGTGGGGGCGTAGTGAATGCTACCCTCTATATAAGGCAGTGCACAGCTTCATTTTCATTCTGAGGAAGTGTGTGAGTGTTCTTTGAGTGTATTTTTGGTGTAATGGAGGGTACTACAAACTTGGTAGTGTATCGCGACGGTGAGATAATACGTAATACTCATGAGGGAGTGAGGTTTGTGAGCCAGAATCCGTTTTCGTTTGTGGTTCCATGCACCATGACGTTTATGGAACTTCAGAATGGTCTCTGCCAAAGCATGGAGAACGGAACGTTAATGAGAGTGAGCAGAATTCTGTACCGGAATCCGGTTGTAATTTTTGGTGGTCTAATACAGTTTGATACCATGCCAATTACTGACGAAGTGACTATGCATAATATGTTTCAAATTCACCGGCAGACGCAGATGCGACAGCCACATATTGAGCTGTATGTTGAGTTTGAAACCGTAGAGGCGGAAGGGATTCAAAATGAATTAGAGGTGGAGGATGATAGAGCAGCAGTGTACGAGGGAATGAATAGTGACAGCGAAGAGGACTTCGAAGCTACTTATGAAGCCGGCGACGAAGACGAGGATGGTGATGTGGGAGTTGAGAAAGCAGCTCATAATGTAGTGGTTCACCCATCGATTAGTCAACCGATGAACGTGCCACCTTTTATGCGTGAGTTGGATCTCGACGCCATGCATGCACCGGAGTTTCCGAAATATTCAAACATAGGTACGTGATGACCAAATAATATGTTATCTTTAATATATACTTTGGATTGATTAGTAAACGATGATGGGCACTTTCTGTAGGCGTTCCTGATCCCGAGGACAGAGAGTTCCGGATTGGAGTGGAATACAGTTCTAGAAAGTCGGTCGTGGCAGCAATTAGAAGTTACACTATCGCTAGAGGAGTTGACTACGAAGTGTATGAGTCTGAGCCACAAACGTTCTATGCAAAGTGCAAGATGTACGGGCGTGGGTGCGACTGGCTTATCCGAGCCAGCTTGATACGGAAAAAAGGTTGTTGGGAGATACGCAGATACAACGGTAGGCACACGTGCACAACTGGATTGATTTCACAGGATCATTCCAAGTTGGACTCGGACACAGTTGCTGAGGCTATAAGGCCATTGGTCGAGACTGACCCGTCCATAAAGGTGAAAACTATAATAGCCGAAGTCCAGTCAAGGTTCAACTATACCATCAGTTACCGAAAGGCTTGGTTGGCAAAACAGAAGTCCATAGCGAATGTTTTCGGTGATTGGGAGGAGAGTTACCAAGCCTTGCCGTGGTGGCTCTCGGTTATGGTTCAGAAGATTCCTGGGTCAGTTGTGCAGATAGAAACACGCCCACTCTACAATGGGAATGAAGAGGCTCAAGGGGTAAAAATACTTCATCGCGTATTTTGGAGTTTCAATCCATGCGTTAGGGCATTCAGGCATTGCAAACCCCTAGTACAGGTTGACGGAACACACCTATATGGAAAGTACAAAGGTACACTTCTGGTAGCTGTTGCACAAGATGGGAACCAGAACATTGTGCCTATTGCTTTTGCTTTAGTGGAGGGGGAGACAGCTGATGCGTGGCACTTCTTTCTAAGGAATCTGCGAATGCATGTTGTTAAAAAAGATGGTGTGGGTATGATCTCGGACCGGCATGAGTCAATTCGGGCAGCGGTAAATCGTTCCGGAAGTGACTGGCAACCTCCAAGAGCATGGTGGATGTTTTGTATAAGGCACATCGGCAGCAACTTCCTACGCGCATTCAAAGTCCCTCACTTGCAGAATCTTGTGGTCAATATTGGGTATTCAAGAACGGTGGAGGAGTATAACATCAACTATAAGAGGTTGGAAGAGCGAGGTGAGGCATATGCCAGGTGGTGCGATGCCATTGGGCTTAGACATTGGGTATTGGCATTCGACGAGGGACATCGTTGGGGCCATATGACGACGAACCTTGTCGAGTGCATTAACTCAGTGTTGAAGGGTGCCCGTAATCTACCTGTGTTGGCACTAGTTCGAGCAACATATTATCGGTTAAATGAACTTTTTGTGCGGAAGAGTGCTGAGTCTTACGAACGCAAACGTGCGGGACATACTTACTCCGTATTCGCACAGCAGCGGATAGAGGCAAGTATGCAACAGGCTGGGAATATAGTCGTGCACCGTTTTGACAGACGGAATGAAGTATTTGAGGTGCGCGAAATGACTAGTGGAAAGGTGTTAGTCGTTGATCTTGCACGACGTACGTGTGACTGTGGGCACTTTCAGGTAGAACGAATACCATGTCGTCATGTTATTGCTTGCTGTGCTAACCAGCGAATCGATTGGCACGTGTATGTGCATGACGTGTACAAGATGTCAGAAGTTCGTAAGGTATATAAATTTGAGTTCTCACCGTTAGGTGATGCGGAGACATGGCCTCCGTATGAGGGACCCACATTGGTCGCTAATCCCGCCTTGAGGCGAACGTCAAAAGGTCGACCAAAATTGACCAGATACTTGAACGAAATGGACTCACGCGACATGCGTGGTCCTCGGATATGCCGTCTCTGTGGTGCCCAGGGACATAGTCGGAGTCGATGTCCTCAGCGTGCCGGATCGAGTGGTGGGGGGGAATGACTTTTATTTTCATTGTATTTGTATTTTTGAATTTGCATTTTTATAATAAATTTTCTTTCTTGTCTAAGTCGTGTTTGAATTTTTAAATTTGATATTATCCGTTGATGGTTAAGAACATGATAAACACAGAACATTACAATACATTGAAACACAGAACATTACAATACATATTCTAACTACAAATAACATCAACCAACATACAGAACATTAAAATACAGTGAAACATACTATCAAATCTTAAAAACCCAACCCGATGCTCACTTCTTACGACCCATCCAGTGCAATGCCTTATCCATCATGCTCAGACCTGGCTTTGACGGAGTATACCTATCAGGTGGATGTCGCTCCGTCCGAAGGTCATATGGGTGACCTGCAACTGGGTCACCCATACCTGTCTCTACACGAGGTGCCGACCCACCCGCCCCTGCTGGATCTGCTGACCCACCCGCCTCTCCTGGATGTGCCGATCCACCTGCCTCTGCTGGAGCAGATGCACCGGGGTTGTACTCGTCAACAAGTGTGTATGTCCGCCGAAGGAATCCACTATCACACGATGCACCTTCCGACGTGTGGTCGGAAGCAGGATGCTCCAAACCATGGCTCATACCAACTGGTGCCCCACGTGGATCAGCTGTACCCGACGATGAATGCAGAGCACTAAAATCTGACCAACCACCCAAACTAGCATTGGCCCAATTCTGTAGTTGTTGATCTCCGTGACCGCCGATGGAAAAGTCGAACCAATCATCAGTACCGGCTGGAATCGTCAGTACCGGCTGAGAGTGATGAGAGTGGTGGCTGTGCTGAGAGTGATGAGAGTGGTGGCTGGACGCACTATGGTCCTGTGGCTGAGGTGGCTGTGGTACATAATAAGGAACCGGCTCAAACACTGCATGCTGAGGTGGCTGAGGTGGCTGAGGTGGCTCAGGTGGCTGAGGTGCAGGTGGCTCCGGTGGCTGAGGTGCAGGTGCATGAGGAACATATGCCGACAATCTCAGCAGATGTCCGAATGAGCGCACGTACCAATCCCGATACTCCGGGGTCGGTATGAAGTCCCATGTCGGAAGGGGGTGTAGATCCCGCATACGAGTGTTTCGCCTGTTGCCCCACTCCGCTATCCAATCCCCAAGCAAAACTGTCCAGTCATAAAGCTGCACTCCGCGAAGAGCCATGCAATGCTGCTCTAGTGGAATGTCCCTAGGTGCTCGCGGTGGGGGCTGTAAGAACCCAAACTGACGCATCACTCGATCCGCAGGGTGCCACTCGATACACTCAAACGACAACAACGGAGCAACGATATCACACACATCAAGATGTCTGTGTAACTCGACGGGAATGTTCATTCCCTGGTACGGCCGCCACTCAAACTGCCACAGATAATTCGAATGTCAGAACCATAACATTAATCTTTGGATCTAGCATTCATTAAAACCATAAATAGTTACCTCCTGCATGTAGTCTATATCAACCCTAAATGTCACAACAGTCTTCTCCAACCACGCTGTACTCCGCTCCGCATGACTCCACCTGAAACATGATACAATGAAAAAATCTATGTCAGTAACCGTAACTGAAACATGCATAATGAATATATTGTCCGACAAGAACCATAAATATTTACCTCATGGCAACTGGTATCTCAGCAGGTGGAAGGATATGCCTCGGTACGGGTGAAATACACGGCATTCGCTCCCATGCCCAAACAAACAACAGGTTAAGAGGACCATCCATCTCCTTCGTATCATATCGTGATGCACGGCATAGTGCTCGGTAAAGATGAGCCAGACATGCTGAACCCCAACTATAAGTATGGATCCGCTCGAAATCGCGAAGCAATGGTAGATACTTCGCATGGGCATATGCGGTCGACTTATCTGTGAATAGAGTCGACCCTAACAGACAGAAAATCTGACATCTCACGTATCTCCTTATGGACTCTTCAGTGTCCAACGGCTCCGCATCTCTGACACTTCGAACCCAACCGAGCTTTATATAGGATTTTGAATTACGACTGAGAACCGGTTGACGACCGAATATTTCCATGCTGTGACTCTGAACGAAATCACTACTACTGTCAGTCCATCCACTCACGGGCTCTCCATCAATTGGTAAGCCAAATATATGTGCGACATCCTCCAATGTCACCGTAACCTCACCCACCGGCAACACAAAAGTGTGAGTCTCCGGCCTCCACCTTTCAACCAGAGCAGCTAACAACGGGTGAGATCCTCTTATCATCCCAATCCTAGATACGTGGTAGAATCCGGTGACACGTAAGTAGTTTTCAACCCTCGGGTTCCAACTCTGTGGCGGATCCAATTTACGCACCAACAAATTTCTGTTCGGCTGCATCAATAAAATTATATTTGTTATATTACCTATAAATATGCATGTATTATTAATAAACAAATATTAATAATAATATTTACATATTTATTTACTTCATTACAAACAAGCTATATATTTTTTTTTCTGATATTTATTTATTTATTACTTTAACAATGTATTAAACTTTTGAATTTGGTCAACATTTATATTATTTATTTATTTTACTATATATGGTATTATTTTTATATTTTTGCCGTAAAAAAATTTTTTTTTTAAAAAAATTTTAACTTTGTCGTATTATAAAAAAATATTGTATAACAATTAACTAATTATACACAAAAAAAGATTATATTTAAAATTAAATTAAATAACAGCAAATTAATTTTTTTTTATTTTTATAACAGCGGAATAATTTAAAATTAGCAAAAACAAACTAAATAAATAACATAAAAAACAGAAATAAAAATAAAAATACACAACCCTTCCGAGCTTATAATTTAGCAACTTACATAGATTGGATGATCCAAATAATTTACAATATGTTCCTCTGGAGCTTTATAATCACGAACCATTCTTTAAAATAAAAATAAAATAATATTTTTTTTCTTCCCTTTTCCCTTTTTTTCCAGCTGGGAACGGTGAGCAACAACAACCTCCTTGGAAGAACACTTCTCAGCTGCTTATATGGAGAAACACTAAGCTCTCCTACCCACTCTCCATAAAATGCATAAGGCTAGCTTCCTTCTTCGTTTATATAGAGCTTCAAGCTCTCCAACCTCTGCTGCATGCTGTTTACCGGGGTGATACATGTCCCCTGCATGCCAGCAGCTTCAGCACGCCCCCCGTGGTGCATCGGGGCTCTGCCACGCCAGCTCCACCACGCCCCTGCGTGGTGCCAGTCGCTGCATGTCGGCCACGTCAGCACGCCCCCGCGTGGTGTGCCACGACGGATTCCGGCCCCGTCATCTCGCCCCTGCGTGGTGAGCCACGTTGAATCCTGGCTTGGTCACCACGCCCCTGCGTGTTGACCACCACTTCCACCATCGGGTAAATCCCCCCATCCCCCAATATTCTCCCAATACACCAACACCTTTTCCATAAGAATAATAATTTCCGTAAATTTTTTAGCCACCGCTTTATTTTATAATTATATAGAACAATTTTATTATTATTTTTACTTTTTGTCACTTCTTGTTGGTGTACATTACTTTTTATGGTAGAGTACAAATATGCCAGAGAGATATTCAGAGGTAGTAAATGTAGCACTCTATCTCTCTTACTGGTTTTGTATTGTATTCATTTATTATTATATTCATTTATTAATGTATTAGACGTATTTATTCATTCACACTATCCATGAACGCGTCCTGTAGATGTTGAAAATAATAAAAAGTATTACGTCTACATTCGTGTTTTCATGTTTATGATATCTATAAATTAAAATTAGAGCAAATCATTGTATTAAGTCATGTGGAGAAAACATTTATATAAATTAGCCAAAACAAAAATTGGTTCATGAATCAATCGTTCATATTTCTATATAGTTCGAAACAATATAACTCGAACTTTATCTCCATGTAATTTGAATGATATTGATTTGAATTACACATGCACACACCTACAAATTCGAATTAAGGTGAATCGAATTACACCCAAGCACGTGTTCCTATGTAATTTGAATTTGACTGATTCTAACTACACAAAGTATAATTCAAATTAGTCTGGTTCGAATTATACAGGGCTACGTGTATAAATATGGTGTGAACGTGAATTGATCTCATTAGAGTGAGAAAATAGCTAGTGAGGAGAATTTCGTAGTGTTAGTTCATCACAGAGGATCGATTAAGAGGGAGATCTGGTGTGAAGTTCACCGATAAGGATCCTCTCAGTATTTTGACCTTGTTAATTCTGTACTACAGAAACTTGGTCTACAAGGCGTGAACGGGTTAAGAAATTTTTTTTATCGCATTCCGATCTCAGTGCTGCAAAAAATCGTGAAGTATGATTGTTTCACGATCGGGAGTGATGAGGACTTGCAGGTCATGTTTCATTGTCGTCGGCAGTTTTCCGAGGTTAGGACACCTGAGCTGCTGGCAAAGTTGGTTGATGTCATATCTAGCTCGGGGGGTTCGAACCGGAATACCTACACTATAGGCACGGTAGCCGGTTCTAGCTCCAGACCTGTTGGTGTATCTTCGTCTGTCCCTGGGAATGAACCTCCGATCGAGCCTGTTGCCTCCCCGTCGTTCGCTGTTGATCTCAACTATAGTGGAGGCGGAGAGGTTGGAATAAGGGATATTGTGCCGACTTTTTCACAATGTGCTGCACCGGCTGGTCTGGGCGATGCATTGCTCTGGATGATGTTGATGATGATGATGTGGATCCGGATGACAGTAGCGATGATATTGGAGCGAGTGAGCCAGCTGGGGCTAGAGGTGGTTCAACTCTGGCACATAGCAGTACCCTCCGCACTTTTCATCTTTGGACTTGGATGCCATGAGACAGGAGGGGGTTCCTGGGGAGCCTGCTGGATTTGGTGCTAGAGATGGCCAGGGTTCTGCAGGTCTCACAGTTTCAGGTTGGTCAGTAATTTCAGGATGAAGATGAAGCTGTGTTAAGTGTGAAGATGTATAGCATCCGACGCAGGGTACAGTATAAGGTGGTGGAATCTGACTATCGCCGGTATGCTGGGAAGTGTTCTGAGTTTGGGAATCGGTGCACATGGTTGATTAGGCTTAGTCTCCGGTAGCGCAAGGATTTTTGGGAAGTAAAACGGTACAACGGACCACATATGTGTCTCGCGACGTCCATCTCTAGCGACAACAGGAGTCTGGATTATCATGTGATCTCGGCATTCATCATGCTAATAGTTAGAGCTGATGCATCCGTCAGCATCAAGGTGCTCTTGAATGCGACGGTGGCACACTTTAGGTTCAGGCTGACGTATAGGAAGGTTTGGTTAGTGAAGCAGAAGGTCGTTGCCCACATCTATGGTGATTGGGATGAGTCGTACAACGAGCTCCCGCGGTGGGTGTTACGTAAAAAAAAAAAACGTACTAACCTCATCGTTGATGACCCCGGCTATATGAGTTACTCCATCCAAACGATATGATCTGTCCGCATTATGCCCCATGGACTGAATATCTTGCTCGAGCCTTTGTTGGAGTCGAATCTAGGTCGTTTTCTCTGGAATTTGGTGGGGCTTGATAATGGAAAAGTGGTTCGAATGAGGTTGGTTCAAACTCCTTTTATAGGCGAAGCAAGTGTAATTCAAAACACTCCAATTCGAATTACTACTAGAGCCAAAAAATGAATAATTCGAAACAACCAAATTCGAATTACTTAGAAACGCGTGCGTGGGTGTAATCCTCATTCGAATTACTGGGTGTGTGCGTGTGTATGTAGTTCGAATCAGTATGATTCGAATTACATGTAGCTGAAGTTCGAATTAGGTTGATTCAAACTATATAGAAATGTCTCCTAGTTAATTTATGAACCAGTTTTTGATTTGGCTGATTTGCGTAAATATTTCCTCCCCATTGCTTAATACAATGATTTGCCTTTAATACCTGATGCATTTTTGCTTGTCATCTAAAAGAAACATTATTTTGGGGTTCAAGTGAGGGAATTCTCGAACATCCTCCAGACGTGAAGTCTATATCAACCCAATTGTCAACTATAAAATATAGCACACTTACAAAATTTGATCATATACACAAGACAGTGGAAAACTAAATACTGCAAGTAAGATTGCCAAAAAAAGTACATAAGTTAACTCTCATCCATCATTGAATCATGAAGTGCAGCTTCTTCTTCCTGGAGGGATGATAACAGAAGTTGTTTAAGTGAATAGGGTAAAATTAATGACCAAGTAAACTGGTAACTTGGTAGAATGAAAGCACATACCACCAAGGCATTAAATTCCGTCTCCTCATCTATCGCATCTATGATGGCAGGATCTTCAAGCAAGTCCTATTTATAAATGTTATCAGCAGCCTCAATCAATTCAAGTGCCTTATGCTAAATCTTACAGTGACATTATAGATGTAATAATAGACAAGAAATATGAGTTTGGAACCATAAGTTAACAGCCTGTAATATTGTGAACTTACATCATCGGCAATTTGTAGCATCCCCTTCTCGTCCTAAACAGAGAAACAACAAAGGAGGCCACATTAATTACATACTGAACTAGACTGCCAAAAACTAGGAACTGAATGGTATTCAACACTTCATTCACACCAGTCTTCTGGATTGTTTCCAGTCAACTATAAATGTAATTGGCGAGATAAACTGTTTCACGATAATATGATACCACTTGTCATCTAAAAAGTTACCATATGGAAGCTTACCTTGACAGCAACAAAAAGAAGTGGATCAGATGGCGTATAAATCATGTACTGGGCACCTTCCTGTAACACGAGATAAACATAAGCTTGCAGTAAATATGAGTATATGACCACTGCTCTAGTGCCATTTGCTTGGTATGGAACAACTTTGGACAGATACACGTATGACGATGTAAAATGGTGATGGATGATGGTCTAGGAGTTCTCCAGAAGACCCACTAATGCATAAACAGTTTATGAGTCATACAAGAAGGGATTTCCATGACAGTAATACACTTTTTTTTTCGGACTTGACAGTAACACTCTTGAAAAGATGGAATGTACACTAGTACATTTCAGTAAACTAGCCATTACCAAAAGGAGGGGGAAAAAAAAAAAAAGAGCTCCAATTAAAGCTTTGCTATTGAAAATAAACCTTTCAGAAGGAAACAAACAAATATATTTGTCTGATTGAAGGGTAACAGATTTACCAAATTGAAATACGTAATTTCCACACCTTCAGTTGGCAAACCATCGACTTCCTTACCATCATCTGCAAAATGGTGAAAACACCTGACATTAGATTCTGGGCATGTAATGTAACCCAAATAATTATGCAGTAGAAAATCCCCAATTACAGATTATCATCATCCTGAATACAGGGTATTGACAAAACTACACCATACATTTATATCAGCTACCAGATAGAAACATTAGGAATTAATTTGTGAAACAGAGAGCACAGAAATCCTCACCTGTGTGAAAGTCAAATATGTCTTCTTCTGAGTAGCAAAAACCACCACGTGCTGTATAACAGTACCTGATGTGGAGACGCAGAAATATTTTGTAAAGATGAAACACGCAACTCAATTTCATGATTTTCTACATAACAAAGAATCACAAACATACCCACTATGAACAAGATGCATGTGTATCTTGGCAAGTGCATAAGCTGCAGCTGGAACAATAGATTCAACTTCCTCATCACTGACCTAAATCACAGAAAGGAAATATGAACTCAAATGAGATTGATCCATCAGGTGGTGAGGAAAGTGAACTTTTTCTCATAATAGAGAGTGACCAATGAGGTCTCATTACTAACGATGGCGATTACAACTTAGGATGTGAAAAAACAGAAACTTACAGCTGACCATCCATCAACATTCGTGCTCTTTAATATCTGGACTGGCCTGCAGTATGATTTTTGTATCCATATCATTCAAGAATAGCAGAAGGCAGGGATAATAAGATATTGGCTTTGTGGGATAGTCATACAGGGGCAGGGAACACTGTTCTAGATTTAGAAGCTTTGCACTTACGTGTCGACTGGGCAGAGCAACAAACACTCGTCTCCATCGGAACTTCTGAAGACTCTCCTTATAACACACTCCAATGGAAGCTTGTTGGATGGATCAACCTGTCATTTGTCAACAACTTACTCAGAATTCATACATCCAAGGAATGCAACGAGCCACAAACCCAGCACACAAACACGGAGACACATGACACAAAAAGGAAAGACATTACAATCTTGATTCATTCTGTCACTGTGTCACATGATGTCAACTACAACGAAAATAAAATTACTCAAGGCAATCAACACAATCATTAACTAAGACATCGGTGCTCTTCAGCTCTCATTTCTGAAACATTATATACTCCAAAATAGGGGAACAATGACAGGTTAGATAATGAAAATGGCAATGTCTCCAGGCACTCTCATGTTTTTACCTTGCCAGTTTCTCTCCAAACAGTTCGACCGTGTACAACTTAGGCCTGGTAAAGCTTTTCTAAGAGGTACTTCTGTTTCTCAAAAGCAAAAGCACCACTACCTCACTTTGTATTTAATAAATAAAAAATATCATGTGCTTGTATAAAGCTTTGAAAATTTGGGGACGCCTTTGAAAGCATTTAAAGAGGTACTTTCTAAAGTTAGTTTGTACTTATCAAAATTGAAAAAGTCTTATATAATTTCATATATTAACAAATATCCAGTTTTATCCTTAATTAAATAATTGAGGCCAAATTAAATTCACTATCAAAATTCTTCCTCTAGTTATATCTATTATGACCATTTTCAATTTTAAAACCTATTTTAGTTCATGCTTGTTACAATTTGGTTTATCAAACATAGGTGTTAGAACTTTTAGAAAACTATTTTCAGAAGCGAACTTTGATAAGTAGTACTTTGATAAGCTAATTGTAAAAAGTAAAACTTTTATCAAATCGGCCTTACAACTAGAACCTCTAAGATTACATCATTAACAGCAATTTGCTAATCATCACCATCATTGATTAAGCTAAGACACGTGCATTCAAATTCATCCATAAACAACAACAGAAAAAACAATAATTAAAATAAAATAACATAAAATAGAAAACTGAAAAGCAAAAAGAACTCACAATGGTGGCAAGTCGATTTGTTGAAGTAAGGAGAACCTTGCCGTCGTCGCCTACGAGGAATCCAGCTGGCGGTTCTGGCAGCGGCATGGGAGAAGAAGAAGAAGGTCGGTAATCCAAATCCAAATCGAAATCCGAATCAGAAGCGCCAAATTCGAGGCCATCATCGTCAAAATCGTGCGGAATATCAAACTTGGTGAAACTCAAAGGGTTAGAATCGTCAGATTCGGGTGCAGAGTTAGTCTTGTTCTTGTTTTTCTTCTTCTTCTTAGTATTGGCGGCGGACGAGTTTCGTTTCTTCTGGACGGGACCAGAGTGTGAATTGGCGGCGCGGCAGAGAATAACAGCGGCTCTGACGCGATTGGATTCGTGGATTGGGAATGAAACTACTGAGTTGGGGCGCGGGCGCCATTTGAAGTTAAAGCTGAAGTTGAGTGGCGCCGTGGAAGAACCTATCCGTAGCGCCATTCTTCTTCTTCTTCTTGCACTCGGCAAAACAAAAAAGATAATATTACTCTCCATTTCTGATTTAATTTTACATCAACGGTTTATACTCTATCCTTCTCTAGATCCAACGGCCATAATCTCACTTTTCCTTTTCTCATTTCATTTCACAAACCGTATTTCTCATACTTGAATTTCACTTTTGTTCTAATTCTAACAACAAAATTAGGCAAATTTGAAGGAAAAAAATTAGACTGTCCTATTTTTTTGAAGTGAGATAAGAACACAAATTGGATTATTTGAATTGTGCTGGATTAATATTTTTTGTAAAAAAATCGGACTCACCAATTTTATGTACGCGGAACGAATTTTTTTGTGCAAGAAAATTAGACTCGTCGATTTTTAGCCAGGACAAAATTTTTTTGGCAAAGAAATCGGATCCACCGATTTCAAACAAATTTTTTTGGTGGGCCGTGCCTTTAATCGGACTGTCTGATTTAGGTTCTTCAAAAATTTAAAACGGTCACAAAAGCGAGTGGATGGTCCGATTTTAATGTTTATATATACAAACTCCCTTAGTGAGCTCTCCACTTCTTTTTCTTCTTCTCATAAGCTTCAAATCGTCTAAAGCTCTTCACTATTCTTTCTCTTTTTTTTTTCAGTAAAAAAATTAATACCAAAATTGAGAGTGTACAATGTGAGTAAATTATGATGGATGATAGAGTTATGTTAAAAATATATTATCATGGTCAAATTTTATTAAAAAAATATTTAAAGGGGTGAAATTTGTGTGTGAAAATTCATTAGATATTATTATTCCATTCACACTGTCATTTGAAGAATTAAAAGGTGTGATTTATGAGAAGATGGATTCTCAAATATCTAGGAGAATGTCGTGTATTCTGTACAAATATCCTATATCTGTATTTTGTGAGTTCGTTCAATTTCAAATGAAATACGTAACTGATGAAGCGAACATGCAAGAACTATTTTCAGTGTATCTTGAAAGTCGGTTCCGAATATCGTTCATCGAACTGTATATTGAGTTCGAGCAATCTGCAGCGGACCGAGACATTGAATTGAAAGATTACAACAATGATGGCGAGGAAGAGCTTGAAAGTAACTATGAGGTTATTGATCCAAGTGTAGACAAAGATCAAGCTGACGATATTATGGCAGCAGATGTGGTGGATGTGGCAAATGCACTAGCAAACCAGCATCCGTTTGAGGAGCCGACTTTCATGCGGTCGTTGGATTTGGAGGCCATGCATGCACCGGAGTTTCCTCAATATATAAATTCAGGTATCTGATAATTTTAAATTATTATTTATACATAAATGTTGAGTTTGAGACAAATATTTAACGTAACGGTAAATAGATAAAATATAACATATAATTACTGCTTGTTTAATTTTTGTTTATCAAGTAAACATGTATGTTTGTTGAGTAATTTCGCATTCTTGTGTGATTATTAATTTATTAAATATCATTTGAGGACCTAATTGATTAATTTATTAATTTTTGAATGATTTATTCTTGATTTACGGATCATAGATAGATTTTATTATTAAGACACTACGTATTTAAGAATTATTTATTGAAATATAAATTTTGTGGCGTGATTGCAGCAAAGTTTCCTGTTATGACGGATGGTGATAACTTATGGTGAAGTCAAACTACACCATAAGTTATTGCAAAAGCATGGTTAGCAAAGCAGAAGGCAGCGGAGTCAATTTTTGGAGGTTGGGAAGCTTCGTACGAAGCTTTGCTCATATGGTTTGAGGCCATGTGTCACAAGGAGCCATCAGCAGTCGTTTATTTTGAAACAATGCTTGTGTACTAGGGGTATATCTTGGTTCCTAATATCCGTATACTACACCGAATCTTCTGGAGTTGTTACCCTTATATTAGAGCATTCAGACATTGCAAGCCAGTAGTGCAGGTAGACGAGACTCATTTGTATGGAAAATATAAAGGTTGTTTGTTGGTTGCAGTTTCACAGGATGGCAATAACACCATCGTGCCTATTGCATTTGCAATAGTGGAGGGAGAGACATCTAAGGCTTGGCACTTTTTTTCTTAGTAACTTGTGACAACATGTAGTGACACGTGATGGTGTGGGCCTTATCTCCTATCGGCATGAATTCATAAGCCTCCCAAATAAACTGTACACATTGAAAGTAAAGGGGGATTACACACCAAATAATAATACGGCTAAACAAAAACAAATACTTATTTTATTATAACATACCTGTCTTTTTTGCAGATCATCCAATGACCTCCTAAAGTGAGCAAGAGAATGAAATATGTAAGGCCAATTAGCACGCTCCCAGTTACGCCACCTGACACCAAACAATCCGTTAATTAATTTTTAACAATCAAATTTAAAATACAAAACGTGCTACACTATTTTGAAGCAGATAATAATTATATTTACCTGTTTGCAATCAGAAACAGTCGAGGATTGCCAGGAATTGGCGTAAAAAATGGTAGACGGATCCAAGCCCAGGTAAGCAATAGTGTCAGTAGATCATCAATCTCTTTGCAGTTGACACGTGATGTCCTACACATGCTTTATACAGGTGTGCCAGGCATACCGATCCCCAACTAAATTGTATGATCCCAGTGAAGTTACAGAGCAATGGCAAAAACTTTGAGTGCACCGCTACCCCTGACTTATCTTCAAACATAATTGTCCCAAATAATAACATTATGTGGCACTTGACGTACCTCTGAATGTGAATATTATCAGCCAACACTAAACGATCTTTTAGTCCTCGAAACAACATCAACTTTATGAAGCTTCCTCTACAGTTTGTTTTCCTAGGTGCCACACCAAACTGATTCAAGCATTCGGCCTCCAAGACCTCATAACTACTGAGGGTCAGTCCTGTAACTGGCAGACCATTCATCGGAAGACCAAGAATTAGTGCCACGTCCTCCAATGTCATAGCACACTCACCAATTGAAAAATGGAATGTGTGAGTCTCAAGGCGCCATCTCTCGATCAGAGCATTAACCAATGCTGACTGACATTGGACAACTCAATTTAAAAAATATGATAAAAATCAGTCTCCCATAAATACCCCTCCACAATTTAATTGTACAGATCTGGCGACATTAGGTGATTACATTCCACCATTCATGAGCCCTACAAAACGTGACCATATATAATATTAAACAAAATAGAGATAACCATATTTAATTAATAAATTAAAATTGACAAAATCAAATTCACATTATCACATCACAACCAGTAAAAATTAATCATATTAATAACTATATTATTAACTAATCAAAATATACTAAATCTATTATATAAATAAGTTCACATTCATATTTATTAGATACTTATAATTACCAACAAACCTTAAACGAATCTTAAATATAAATATAATTATTACTATACATTAAAACTACATTTTCTAATGTGTAAAATATATTTATTTTAAAATAATAATTTTTATTCATTTTTTTTCTATTTATATAACCAGAATAATTTTAAAAAGTATTAAACATCTCAATTAAATTATTATTATACATATAAATTTTATACCACCAAATTTGTCAATAATCATAAATAATTCATTAAATTCCTAATTAAAATTTAGTATTACTAACATAATTCATTACCTAAATTACATTAAATTTTCTCGGTTTTCATTCTTCATGGTACTATAACAATAATAATAACGTACCTTAATTATCAGCTCAAATAATTATTCTATCTAACCAATTTTAACATCTCCACTCCCAATATAATAAACAAACAAACATTCTTAACTAACTATTCTAATCTAATCTAACAACATACAGTAACACGTTATTAATCCTTAATTAATTCACTTCTAACAAATATTATATTTAAACTACTTTAAAGTTTTTTTTTCCTTTTCACTTCTAACATATTTTTTTTTATAATGATGAGGCCAAAGGCCCAAAGAAACAAAAAACACTAAACAATCACTCGTGAACTTCATTCTTCTAATGTCAGTCAAAAGATGTTCCAACCAGGGAGAGGGGGATGAACATAATCCGTAATTCTTGACTCTTTCTAATGACCCATCTTTACAAGAGCATCTGTGTAAAAATTTCTTTCTTTGAAGATATGCTTAATTCTGAATTTGTCCAACCTTGTAAGAATCTTCTTAATTGATCTAATAAGTGAAGAGCTAGCATGTAGATCAATTGAGGGCTTTTCTATGAGGTCCACAACACATGTAGAGTCTGATTTTACCATCAGATTGATGATCCCTAAATCCACAGCAAACTTAACCTCCACATATATGCCCCAAATTTCTGCCATCGTGATGCTACACCATCCAATGTTAATGCTAAACCGCCGTAAGAAACTTGACTACCCGGTTGAACAATCGAGCCGTCGACATTGAGCTTCACGCAATTCTCCTTCGGCGGTTCCCAACCCATTTCCTCGTCTTTGGTATGTCTCAGAACCCTGCTACCCCTTTCAATAATTGAAAAAGTTGAACTGTAGTTTTTTGCAAGTCTATAAACTAAGAACGAAACCTGGTTGTACTGCAGATTTAGGTTGTTGAAAATTAAATCATTCCTATACCTCCAAAGG
This sequence comes from Arachis hypogaea, assembly GCF_003086295.3. NCBI lineage: Eukaryota > Viridiplantae > Streptophyta > Magnoliopsida > Fabales > Fabaceae > Arachis > Arachis hypogaea. The sequence continues at coordinate 119,232,968 of NC_092038.1, forward strand.
GTGTTACAAGCTGTTACGAAAATAATGGTCCAAGACTGACCATTTTTGTGGTGAGAGCCATTATACAAGTTATTCTTTAACCATTCTTGGTAAGGCTAATTAAAGAATCCAGTCTGATTGGATCTATTTACCATGCTGGTCCAGGTATTGCGAGCGTAAGGGCAATCCCGCAAAATATAAGCATGGTTTCCTCCCCTTCATTGTACCTTGGACCTCTATCGTCATCTATAAGCCCTCTTCTCCTTCTATTAGAATTTGTTAGGAGAGCTCTATGACTTAAGAGCCAGTTGAAAGCTTTTAGTCCCTGAGGAATTTTAATGTTTCATACCTGTTTGTGAATATAGTTAGTTTTTCTACCTCCGTTAAAGTATGTCTCATAGGCAGACTTGATAGAAAACTCGCCGCTTGGGGTAGGCAGCCACCCCACTGTGTCTTTTTCAATGTAGGCATTCGGCGCTTTAAGAATACGCAAATGATCAATAATTTCTTTTCAGGAATATATTGTCGAATAGTGTCCCAATCCCAAGTTCTTTGCTCCGTGACATAGGCAGCAACATTCTCATTAAGTCTTTCCCTATCCAGGTGTGGTATAGCTAAGTCTTCTAGCTTACCTATTCTTGGCACCCAAAGATCCTTCCAAAACAAGACCCTGTGACCATTACCGATTCTCCAGATGATATTCCTACTGAAATTTTCCCAAACTTTAACAATTCCACTCCAAGCATTTGAATTATTTGCTTTCATATGAACCTTCGGGATAATATCCTCTCTGCAACCATACTTGGCCCTCATAATTTGCACCCAAAGTGATTGCCTCTTATGGATGAGCCCCCAAGCTAACTTCATGAGAAACAGTTGGTTTGTCCCTTGCGCTTTTCGAATACCTATACCTCCTTTTTCTTTTGTTTGACAAAATTTGTCCCAGTTCATCAGATGAATTTTCCTCTCCCCTTCACTGCTACTCCAAAGGAACTCTCTACAAATCTTATCAATCTTGTTATAAACAATAGTTAGAATTTTCATAGTTTGTATACAGTAACTCGGAATAATTGAGAGGACGGATTGGATAAGAGTGCATCTTCCTTCGAAGGAAAATGACTTTTTCTTCCAGTTTGAGAGCTATAATTGCATCCTATCAATAATACGCTGGAAGTGATATTGGCTGCACCTTTCATGGATGAGAGAAACCTCCAAATACTTCCCTAAATTAGCTGTTAGGGAAATACCTAGGTCTTGACTAAGTTGGTTTCTTACATTGTGATTTACATTCTTTGAAAAATAAACACATGATTTGTTGAAGTTAATCCTTTGACCAGAGCTATCACAAAACAGACGGAGTTCTTCTTTTATTACTTTCACATGTCCCTTGTCAGCTTTAGCAAACAAAACAATATCATTTGCAAAGAGTAAAAGAGAAATCTTAGGACCATTTCGTGTGACAGAAATAGGCTCCCAATTTTTATCTTCTATTAATTTATTTATGAGAATGAGATCATCTTTCAATACATAGAACAAAGAGATATGGGGAAAGGGGGGTATCCCTATCTGATGCCCCTAGTGGGGGAGAAAATGTCTGACGGTGAGCCATTCCACATGAGGCTCATAGTGGAGGTTGTGATACAATGTTTTATGATGTTAATGATATTCTCCAGGATGCCTGTATCCTCAAAATTTGCTATAATGAAACTCCAATCCAATCTGTCACAGGCTTTCTGATGAGCGGATAATTTATACGCTTTTTGGCATTGTTTTTAGGTAGTTTCTAGTATGTTTTAGTTACTTTTTAGTATATTTTTGTTAGTTTTTATGCAAAATTTACATTTCTGGACTTTACTATGAGTTTATGTGTTTTTCTGTGATTTCAGGTATTTTCTAGCTGAAATAGAGGGACCTGAGCAAAAATCTGATTCAGAGGCTGAGAAAGGACTGCAAATGCTGTTGGATTCTGACATCCCTGCACTCGAAGTGGATTTTCTTGAGCTATAGAATCCCAATTGGTGTGATCTCAATTGAGTTGGAAGGTAGACATCTTGGGCTTTCCAGAAATGTATAATAGTCCATACTTTACCCGAGATTTGATGGGCCAAACTGGGGTTCAAATGCCCACCAGAGACCCTTTTCTGGAGTAAAACGCCAGAACTGGCACCAAAGCTGGAGTTAAACGCCCAAACTGGCACCAAAGCTGGCGTTTAACTCCAAGGATGGCCTATACACGTGAAAGCTTCAAAGCTCAGTCCAAACACACACCAAGTGGGCCCCGGAAGTGGATTTCTGCACTATCTACTCATTTTCTGTAAACCTAGGTTACTAGTTTAGTATAAATAGCACTTTTTGACTATTGTATTTTATCTTTGGATGGCTTTTCGATCCTTTGATTAGGTCTTCTGCCCCTGTTTTCGAATTCTTATGCCATTTGGGAGGTTGGCCATTCGGCCATGCCTAGACCTTTTGTTCTTATGTATTTTCAACGGTGAGTTTCTACACCTCATGGATTAAGGTGAGGAGCTCTGCTGTTCCTCATGAATTAATGCAAGTACTATTGTTTTTCCTTTAATTCACGCCTACTTCTTCTCCAAGATATACTTTTGTACTTAATTCAGTTAAGTCAGACTAAAGGGGTGAACCGTGACAATCACCCACTATCTTCAGTACTCGCTTAGCCAAGATCTGCGTGCCTGACAACCACAAAGCGGTCTACATGATGTTCAACGTAGTCATTGGACGCCAGCCGGAGTATACTCTCTTGGGTCTCTGATCCATGGATTCGCATCGTCTCTCTTGACAACAGAGCATTCGACCCCGTGATTAAGATCTTCGTGGTATAGGGTAGAATCAATAGACAGCATTCCTGAGATCCGGAAAGTCTAAACCTTGTCTGTGGTATTCCGAGTAGGATTTGGAAAGGGATGACTGTGAGGAGCTTCAAACTCGCGAATGTTGGGCACAGTGACAGTGTGCAAAAGGATCAATGGATCCTATTTCGACACAAGTGAGAACCGACAGATGATTAACCCTGCGGTAGATGTGCCTAGTATTTTTCATCCGAGACGAGAAATTCGACAGTTGATTAGCCGTACAGAAACCGTAGCTGGACCATTTTCACTGAGAGGATCATACAGGTTGCCATGGAAGGGAGTGTGCATGATTGGATGGAAGCAATAGGGAAGCAGAGGTTCAGAAGCAACAAAGCATCTCCAAACGCTTATCTGAAATTCCCACCAATGAGTTACATAAGTATCTCTATTTAATTTTATGTTTTATTTATCTGTTAATTATCAAAACCTCATAACCATTTAAATCCTCCTGACTGAAATTTACAAGATGACCATAGCTTGCTTCAAGCCGACAATCTCCATGGGATCGACCCTTACTCACGTAAGGTATTACTTGGACGACCCAGTGCACTTGCTGGTTAGTTGTGCGGAGTTGTGAAAAGTGTGATCACAATTTTGTGCACCACATTTTTGGCGCCGTTGCTGGGGATTGTTCAAGCTTGGACAACTGACGGTTCATCTTGTTGCTTAGATTGGGTAATTTTATTTTTAAGCTTTTTATTTATTTTTATTTTCAAAAAAATACATGTTTGAGTCTAGTGCCAAATCCTAAGTTTGGTGTCAATTTCATGTTTTTAATTTTCTTAAGTTTTCAAAAACTCATGCATTGTGTTCTTCTGTGATCTTCGAGTTGTTCTTTATGATTTCCTTTGTCTGATCTCATGATTTTCCTGTTTTGTGTTTTATGTTGTTTTTCATATGCATTTTCAAAATCATAGTGTCTAAACATTAAAAATTTCTAAGTTTGGTGTCTTGCATATCTTTCTTTTCTTAAAAATTTTCAAAAATATGTTCTTGATGTTCATCATGATCTTCAAAGTGTTCTTGGTGTTCATCTTGATATTCAAAGTGTTCTTGCATGCATTACTTGTTCTGATCTTAATTTTTCATGTTTTGTGTCATTTTGTTATTTTTCTCTCTCCTCATTAAAAATTCAAAAAATAAAAATAAAAATAAAAATATCTCTTTTCAAGTAAATAATACAGAGAAATGAAGATTCAGAATATACAGCAGAGGAATCACAGAGAAAAAATCGGGCGTTTAGAAAAATGCCTAGTAAGGAAGGAATTCTGGCGTTAAATGCCAGCCAAGGTATCTGGCTGAGCGTTAAACGCCCAAAGAAGTAGCATTCTGGGCGTTAAACGCCAGAATGGATAGCATCCTGGGCGTTTAATGCCAGGATGACACAGGGGAGGTAATTTCGTTTCAAATTCAAATTTTTTCAAATTTTCATGTTTTAATTCATAATTTTAAAATCTTATCTTTCCACATTTTCAAAAATCCTTGTTAACAATTAATGTTTTGATTCAAAAATTTCAAGTTTGTTACTTTATTGTCAAGAAAGGTTTAATCTTTGAATTATAGAATCATATCTTTTAGTTTCTTGTTAGTCAAGTCATCAATTTTAAAAATCAAATCTTTTTCAATCATATCTTTTTAAAATCATATCTTTTTCAATCAAATCTTTTTCAATCATATCTTTTTAAATTTTGATTTCAAAATCTTTTTTTCAACTTCTTATCTTTTCAAAATTTATTTTCAAATATTTTTCAACTAATTACTATTTCTTATCTTTTTCAAAACCACCTAACCACTTTTCCACTTCCAATTTTTGAAAATCACTAACCACTTTTTCAAAAATCTTTTTAATTTAAACTAAAACAATTAGTTAATTAAAAATCTTTTTAGTTTTAAATTTTTTTAAAATCTTTTTAGTTTTAATTTTCGAATACTCTCTCTCTCATCTCTTTCTATTTATTTGCTAACACTTCTCTTCTACTTATAATTTGAATCCTCTCTCTCCCCCTGTGTTCGAATTCTTCTTATTCTCTCTCTACCTCATTCTCTATTCTTCTTTTCCTCTGACACTTCAAGGAATCTCTATACTGTGACATAGAGGATTCCACTACTCCTTTTGTTCTCTTCTTTTTCATATGAGCAGAAACAGGGATAAAAACATTCTTGTTGAAGCTGATCTTGAACCTGAAAGGACTCTGAAGAAGAAGCTAAGAGAAGCTAAAGCACAACACTCCGGAGAGGACCTTTCAGAAAAATTCGAAAAAGAAGTAGACATGGCAGCCGAACCCAACAACAATGCAAGAGATGCAAGGAAGATGCTTGGTGACTATACTGCACCAACTTCCAACTTCTATAGAAGAAGCATCTCAATTCCTGCCATTGGAGCAAACAACTTTGAACTTAAGCCTCAATTAGTTTCTCTAATGCAGTAGAATTGTAAGTTTCATGGACTTCCATCGGAAGATCCTCATCAGTTCTTAGCTAAATTCTTGCAAATCTGTGATACTGTTAAGACCAATGGGGTTGATCCCGAGGTCTACAGACTTATGCTTTTCCCCTTTGCGGTAAGAGACAGAGCTAGGATATAGTTAGACTCACAACCTAGAGAAAGCTTGAACTCTTGGAACAAGTTGGTCAATGCTTTCTTGACCAAATTCTTTCCACCTCAAAAGATGAGCAAGCTTAGAGTGAAAGTCCAAACTTTCAAACAGAAGAAAGGTGAATTCCTCTACGAAGCTTTGGAAAGATACAAGCAATTAACCAAAAGGTGTCCTTTTGACATGCTTCCAGAATGGAGCATCATATGCATATTCTATGATGGTCTGTCTGAATTGTCTAAGATGTCATTAGACCATTCTGCTGGTGGATCCCTTCATCTGAAAACCCATGCAGAAGCCCAGAAACTCATTGAGATGGTTGCAAATAACCAGTTTATGTACACTTCTAAAAGAAATCCTATGGATAATGGGATGACTCAGAAGAAAGGAGTTTTTGAGATTGATACTCTAAATGCCATATTGGCTCAGAACAAAATATTGACTCAACAAGTCAATATGATTTCTCAGAACCTGACTGGATTGCAAGCTGCATCCGGCAGTGCTAAAGAAGCCTCATCTGAAGGAGAAGCTTATGACCCTGAGAAATCCTGCAATGGAAGAGGTGAATTACATGGGAGAATCCTATGAAAACACCTATAATCCTTCATGGAGGAATCATCTAAATTTCTCATGGAAAGATCAACAGAAGCCTCAACAAGGCTTCAATAACAATAATGGTGGGAGAAATAGGTTTGGCAATAACAAGCCTTTTCCACCATCTTCTCAGCAACAGATAGAGAATTCTGAGCAGAGCCTCTTTGGCTTAGCAAACATAGTCTCTGATCTATCTAAGACCACCACTACAAGAAAAAGGCACATTTGTAACAAAAAATATTGTTACAAAACGTCAAAATTTTGAAACAAAAGTTTTTTGTAACAAAAAAATGGTCCATTGCAGTAAGTCCCGTTACAAAAAGTTTTTGTAACGAAAAATGAAACTGTTACAATTCAATACCATATTTTGTAACAATTTTTTCTGATACAAAAAACTAGAAGCCGTTACAAAAGTGGTAACAAATTTTGATCTTGAAGGTATTTTTCGTAACAGTAAATTTTTTTCCTATCAAAAAATTTTGTTACAAAATGTAACATAATTTTGTAACATTTTTTTCTTTAGTTACGAAAACAAATTAATTATTTTGTAACAACTTTTTTTTTATTACAAATTACATGCATAATTTACTAAATTATTTTTTTAATTAACTAATATATTAACTATTTTACTAAGCAAGTCTACATTTATATAATATATAAAAACATACATAATTTGAACATGCCTTATTTATCTAACATTGTTTTAAAACAAAATAACATTAGTGAGTACATTGATTAGTTCTACAAGTTATATGTCTTACACAAGTTCAACCAAAAGTTAAAAGTTCTAACATAGATTAGTGTCTCTATGAATCAAAATATTCTTGAGCCCTCAAGGTAGCATGTGGTCACCATTTCAGCACTCCTGTAAATAAGAAAAACCGAAACAAAAAGTTAGGTGCATAGTCAAAAGTTCCTTAAGTTCAAAAAGTTTCTAAATTTTCAAAACAAGCAAGTTTGTATTCACTTCTCAACAATTCAAAATGCCAAAATAAGAGATACACATGTATGTGTAGAGCACATAATCAAGTAAATATCAATCACAAGTAAGTGGCATAAATTAAAACAATTTGGTATTGACTAAGTTAGAAACATAAAGAAACATGTAAGCCAAAGAACATTCAAACACCAAATTCCAATGAAGCATAAAAGTCACAAGGTTGAGACAAGACTTGAAAAATTCATGCCCTATGTGACTCAAGGTAAGTTAGGCATGAATAAAATAAATCAAATTAGCCACATTGGTAGAAATAAATCTTTAACCTTGTGAGAGCATGCAAAAGAGGCTCTTTTTTTAAAAGAATTTCAAGTTCGTGTTCAATTTGAAAATTCACTTGAACTATTCAATGCATATGAGTAATTTAGTATGAAAAAAAGGGCAAAGAATGTTAAAGGCATGACCACAACTTGCAAAGAAATATCTTGAGGCAATCAGAAATCATGTAGCAAACAAGGGTCTATTTTGACACAGAAATTCGTCAAATAGAACTTGTTTGCTCAAACAACACAATGCAATTTAATTGATCAACCAAATAGGACAACAACCAAATAGTGAATAACAAAACCCGAAGCTTCCAGCTTCCAACAACCAAAACAGTGAAGCACTTAGCCGGATAATCAATCAATTGAGCTTAGCAATAGTTGAAAACCAAAAGCAATTAAATACCAACTCAATCAATTAATTGAATCAAAGATGAATATTGAAAATAGATTAAGATAAATTCCGGCAGCATTTCAGCAATAAATTTGCCTATTTCACAATTTCAATCAATCAATTCAAATTTCATATGAATTCTTTGACAGTTAAAAACACAAAAAATCATAATGAATTCATAAGAATCAAGTAAATAAGCAAATTTCAGCAAGAAAACATGAGGATACAATTAAAACCAATCCAACCAGTAAGAAGCAGAGCAGCACTCAACAGAACAGCAATCAATGACCCATCATACAGCACCCAAAACAGTAAAATGAACAAAGGTAATGGATTCAGGTAGCATTCTATTCATTGAAGTCAATAACCATTACACTTGCAAGTAGTAGGGGCACATCAGTTTATCCATTAATTCAACAGAAAATCAATCAAGCCAAACTAAACGATTTCAGCAACAGATTTATCAATAAAACCAATCTCAGTTCAGCAACCATCATCTATTCCAACACAAACAACAATAACTCAGCAGCATTTCCCTTCTCATTGAATTTAAGAATCATTTAACAAGCAAGCAATGAGGGGGAAAAATCAGCAGCAACCAACAGCAAGTATAGAGCAACAATAACAACTTAATGTGAGAAATTATTCAACAACAAATGCACACACAATGCAATCACTATAAGCACAAGTAACTATTCGAAAGGTATTTATGTCATTTCCAACAACATATTACACCAATTGAAACTATGATAACATTAAATGAATTCAAGGACTGAAGCCATAAACAATTAACTTTACAATCAGAAGTTCAGATCTTAACACCATAATCAAATTATTTACCCTAAAAACAGGCACTATTGAGCAGGATTTGCAGCTGCGTTTGACACAATCACATCTATATTTCCACACTTATGTAATGTTCAACAGCATATTCAATTTGATCCATCAAAATACATAAATCACAATAATCTCTCATCAAACAATTTATAATTCAATTTCAAAAAATCAACAAATTCAACCAAAGTTCCACTCAAAAATCTCAATTATTCCAATCATAATTTCAGCCACACAACTCAATTAATTCAGTATAGAGTCAGAACTTTTCAACAATTCCATCAAAATCAGAAAAACCAATATCAATTTCTGCTTCAAACACTCACAACAAAGCCCAAAAACATTCACAGCCATAACCTGAATTCAATACTCCAATTGAAACACTAAAACATCATCAAACTTAATACAAATTTCACAATCTCAAACCAAGCTTATTTCTATCAATTAGTCTCTCATAACAACAAACCCAATTACATTCACAGCAATAATCCAAACTCAATTCATCAATTATCCATACGAGAGCTTTTCAATAATTAACTTGGCATATTTCAATTTAATAAATTAAACTAAATCATTGTTCACAACAGCATCTAAATTCAATCACAGCTCAGAATAATCACAACAACTAACTAATTTCAAATGTATTTCAAGTCATTCATGTCAATTAAGAAATTCTTAACCATGGCGGTGCATGACTCACCGGCGACCGTGGCAGCAATGGCAACGTAACTTATTATAAGCACTTTATTCAATACAAATAGTTTCAGCAACATGCTTTAAGATAAAACAAATTGGTAGAACAAGGTAGAATCAGAAACAAGGTAGGGCTTACCAAAACAGTTGCGGTTTAACGGTTCAAAACGGAGCCAGAGGAACAGCAACAGCAACTCCAGCAGCTGCAGTGGAGTTCTTGCCAGATTTTAGAAACCAGAAGCAGAACTGGCTAGCCTCTCTCTCTCACCAGCGATAGTAGCTCCGACCAAACTAGCAACGACGGCTCCGACCACACCGGCGGCGGCTCCTCCAACGACGGCAACGTGGGGCTTGACGACGACAAACCCTAGTAGCAGCGGTGGCAGGAGTGGCTTCGACAGCAGCACCCAGGCGCAGTGGTGACGCAGCAGAGGCTCTCTCCTCCACTGACGCTCGCACGGCTCTTCCTTCTTCCCTGAACGATGTCGATGAACAGAGGTGACGGCTCCTTGGACGACAGCGGCGGCGCGACCAGGGACGAACGCGCGGCTTCGGCGGCGATGGTGGTTGCGACCTCGACGGCGAGATGACGCGGCGAAACCGGAATCAACGCGGGACGATGGCTTCTCTTCTCCTCCTGCATCACGAGCTCTGTCTCTCCCCTTGTCAATGCCGGTGGCGTATGAACAGCGGCCATGGCGCGGCGACTGGACGACGGCAGTAGCACGTCCTCTCTCTCTATCCTCCCTCTGCTCTCTGTGCTCTCCCTTTCCTCCTCCCCACTCAGTTCTTCCCACTTCTCTCTTCCCTTTCTTCATTTCTTCTGTATGTGGATGTATAGGCCTTGGGGGCGGTGGATAGTGGATGGCTGTGAGGTTAGGATTTAATTTAGGGTAAAATAGGGTTTTGTGTGTGTGAAATTAGGGATTTTAGGTTAATCTAGAATCTAATTGAATCTCTAAAATTACTCTAAAATATTATTTATTATATTAAAATATTAATTGATTTGAAATGAAATAATCTAATTGAAATTATAAGGTAATATAATTAATTTCTTTATTTATAAAATTATTTGTATTAAATTCTGAAATCTCAATTATTTAAATCAAATTATATAAATTTTTTTATTATTTTTCATTTGCTAAAATTTATAATTTAAATATAGAAAATAATTCGATAATTATAAAATCAGATAAAACCTTAAATTACTTTAAACTCAATTAATCAAAATTTGTTTTAATTATCTTTAATAAAATAATTTCAGAGATTAAATACTTAATGATAAATAAATCTAAATTAGCTCTTAATAAAATCTTCTAAAATTTCTAGGTCTTACAAATTCTATAATACTTCTAAAATTTCTAGGTCTTACAAATTCTATAATACTTCTATTATTGAATTTTAATTTCAAATAACAAATTATAAAATTTGCACAAAAATATTAATTAATTTAACTTTAAATATTAATAAAACTAATTTAATTACTCTTAATAGATTAGTTTATAAAATAAGAAGTTTAAATTAATAATAAGTTATAACTTTTTCATGATAAAAGTTACTTAAATTAAGCTATATAATTCTTTCTTATTTTTCAATTACTAAAATTACTCAAAATATTCAATTATAATAAAATTACTTAAGAATCTTAATTGATTTATAATGAAATTATCTCCGAATCTATTTAATTATTTCTAATAAAATAATTTCTAAAATTATAAAGTTTAAACTTAAAAAATAAAATAACAATTTATTTATATTTAGATTTTCAAAAATGCAGGATGTTATAAAATAAAATTATTTTGAAAAAAAATATATACACAATTTTTTTACTCTTAAAGTGTTTAACATTTTGAAAAAAAATTGTTATAAAATATATTTATATTTTGTGAAAATAATTAATTTGTTACAAATAGTATTGAATTTTCTGACAAATTAATTTTTTGTTACAAAATAATTGGAGTTTTTGAAACAAAAAATTGTTTTGTTACAAAACAATTAGAGTTTTTGAAACAAAAAACAAAATTTGTTACAAAATATTTTGAATTTTTGCAGATTATTTTTTTTTGTTACAAAATATTACAATATTTTGTAACAAAACACCGTCTCCTTACAAAAGCTAACATAATTTGTAACAAAATAAAACAGGTTGTTACAAAATAGTATCATATTTTGCAACAACTTGTAATGTTGTTACAAAACATTATTCTTTTGTAACAATCACATATTATTATTACAAAATACTATTTTTTTGTAATAATTTTAAATTTGATACAAATTTTTTGTTACAAATGTTCCATTTTCTTGTAGTGCACTCTCAGTTTCATGAATGAAACAAGGTCCTCTATCAGAAATTTGGAGGTACAAGTGGGTCAATGATGATTGGATTTTTGACGGTTTAGAATTTCACTAATGAATTCTCATTGTAAAGTATAGTTTCTAAACCAAACAATAATCCTTTCATACAAAAAGTTGTTTGTCACTAGTACAAACCCCTAAAATTTATAAACCGAAGTATTGGAACCTCGGGTCGTTCTCCCTAGGACTTACAATAAAGTGTCTTGTTATTAGTTGTGAGTTATTTTGGGGTTTTTGAGATTTTATACAAGAAATATAAATGGTAAAGGAAATAAACTAACATTAACAAAGCTCTTGGCAAGATATGAGAACTAGAAGTCCTATCCTAGTTATCCTCCTCAATTGTGATGAGAATTGTTCATTGCTCCCACTTAGTTAACCTCTAACCATGGAGGAAAGTCAAGTGGATGAATCAATTTGATTCCTCAAGTCCTAATCAACTCCTAAAGGAATGACTAGCTTTAGAGGCAGTCAAATCAATTAGCAATCTCTAATTAACAATCAACAAAGGAATTAGATAACTCAAGAGTCACTAATCACTCTACCAAAGCCAAGAGGAACAAAATCTATACTAAAATCCAACCAAGCATTTCATCAAACACTTGGAAGGCATAAAAGGAAAGCATAATAAAATTGCAAGAAAAGTAAATCTACACTACTCAATTGCAAGGAATTAAACAACAACAAATCAAATGAACACAATTATTATGAATTACCTCTAATTGAATTGAAAGAGAATAGGAGGAACAAAAGTAGATCTATAACAAAGTATAAGAACAACATAAAGGAAATTACAACAAAAGAATAGAGGAAGATGAATGTAACAACAAAGAATTGAAAGGTAGAAGTAGAAGAAAGCAAAGATTAAAACCTAGATCTAAGAACTAATCCTAATCCTAATCCTAGAGAGAAGTGAGAGCTTCTCTCTCTAGAAACTAACTCTAACTACTAAACTATGACTAATGAAAAAAGTATGTTAATTCCTCTTCAATCCTTGGCTTAAATAGCATCAGAAATGAGTTGGATTGGGCCCACAAGGCTTCTAAAATCGCTGACCACGTATTGCATTAAGTGGGTCATGTGCCACCATCGGCGCGTCCACGTACCGTGCGCGTGCGCACCCCTATGCGCGATGCAACTATGGCAAATCTTATATCGTTTTGAAGCCCCGGATGTTAGCTTTCCAACCCAACTAGAACCGCATCATTTGGATCTCTGTAGCTCAAGTTATGATCAATTAAGTACAAAGAGGTCGGCTTGACAGCTTTTGTGATTCTTTCATTTCTTCACGAGTTCTCCATTTCTACATGCTTTTTCTCCATTCCCTTTGATCCAATCTTTGCCTCCTAATTCTGAAATTACTTAACAAACATATCAAGGAATCTAATAGAATCAAGGTGAATTAAATTTAGCTATTTTAAGACCTAAAAAACATGTTTTCACATTCAAGCACAATTAAAGGAGAATATACAAAACCATGCTATTTCGTTGAATAAATGTGGGTAAAATGTGATAAAATCCCCAAAAATCACTACAAGATAAACCCTACAAATGGGGTTTATCAACCTCCCCACACTTAAACCAAGCATGTCCTCATGCTTAAGCCAAGAGAGAAACAAAGGGTATCAACATTTATTCAATGTTAATAAACTTTATGCAACCTAAACTATATGTAATTATCTAAATGGATGTAACTAAATGCAAAATGGTTTTACCTACTTGGTTAAAAATAAATCAATCCTCCAAGTGCATGTATAAACGGGTAGGGCTAAGGTCATATGACGATTCATGAATCCTACCAATTCAAGTATGGAAATGAAGTTCAAATAGACTTGCAAAAAGAACGCTCATGAAAGTCGGGAATCAAGGAGTTGAGCATCGAACCCTCACCGGAAGTGTTTGCACTCTAGTCGCTCGGTGTTTGGGGTTGATTCTCTCAATTCTCCTCTAATCATGCTTTCCAAGATTTGTTTTTCATCTAACAATCAACAATTATTCAATGCATGCATACATGTATCATGAGGTCTTTTCTTTAGGTTGTAATGGGGCTAGGGTTAAGGTAGGATGCATATTTGGTCAAGTGAGCTTGAAGTTTGAATCTTTGATAGGCTTAGACTTCCCACCTAACCTATGACATCCTATACAATTAAGTTCTAACCTAACTACCCATTCTTCACTTTTCCACATACTCATGCATTCTCTTTTTCATTTCACAACACATATGCATTGACTTTTATTTGAGCTTTACTTTAGGGCATTTTGTCCCCTTTTTTTATTTCTTTCTTTTTCTTCTTTTTCTTTCTTTTTTCTATATTTTTTTTCATATTGTTTTTTTTCTTTTTCTTTTCTTTTTCTCATTTTTTTATATACAAGAGCATCAATGCATAAGGTTTTACATTTGATCAATACATGAGTATGTACCAATTCTCAATATTTACACTAATAATACAAAACTACCATTTTATTCACCCAATGTCCCAAGGTTCCCATACTTGAATGATACTCACACACACTAGCCTAAGCCAATCAAAGATCCAAATTAAGGACATTTATTATTTTTCGCTTTAAGGCTTGTAATGTGCTAAATTAAGAACAAAGTGGGTTAATCGTAGGTTCAAATTTGGCTAACAAAGGAAGATAAAAGGTAAGGCCATTTGGGTAAGTGAGCTAATGAAGTGATGGCCTCAATCATATAAATGAATGAATACACAAAATAATGGACATAAAGAATCAAACAAATCAAAGATTACAATCATAGAAAGAGAATAATGCACACAAGAAGGACGATAAGTGGTTATAAGATGTAACCACGCAATTAGGCTCAAAACTCACATGCTTGTGTGTTCTTAGCTCAAAAACCATGTTCCAAAATAAATTCTTTCAAGCAAGTTCCACGAATTTTCTTTTTCAAATTGGTAGGGTGCCCTAAAACAGTTTCTTGGAAAGGAAATCATCACCCTAGCCAAGTAGTCCTAATAAGAAAGAAGTGGTAAAAATATGTACAAATTCTAACTAACATGCAACCTATCATGAAATGCAATAGCTACTCTAACAAAGAAAATAAAAATTTGGTGTTGAAAAGGAAATTGTTACCCATGGAGATCGGTCGGACGACCTCCCCACACTTGAAGATTGCACCGTCCTCGGTGCATGCAAAGAAAAGCAAGGTGGATGGGTTGCTATAATTGATGAGCTCCTTCAAAAGGTTGTGCGGAGGACTTGTTTGTTGCCCCATTTAAAAGCTTTTCCTTTCTCCCTCCTTGGTGGCCAACCTAAAAGGATCGAAAAGGAAAGGAATATTAAGCCCATGACAAAGACATCAAAGCAAATAGAACATAGGCGGGGGTTAATGCCAAGTAGGAGTATGGTTCTCTACTACATGGTAGCTACAACATGTAGAGGAGGGAACAATAAGAGAAAATGGCATATCAATGATACTTGATGCAAGAGTAAGGTCAAAGCATGAAGAGCATGATGAGCATCAAGTTCGAACAACAGAGAGTGGGCCATGAAAGACAATATAAGGTCCTATCAATGCACAAAGAACACAAGTGCACAAAAGAATGAGCATTGATTTGAAGAAAAACATCACCCAACAATATGAAACAAGTCAAGAGGCACCAAAGTAATGCAAGGAATCCTCAACAATTGAGTAGGAAGATGCAACACCATTATTAAAATGACTTAAAAAAACGAAAACATGCTACAAAAACTAAATGAAAATGGGAAGAGTAGAAGTATGCGAATGTGATAAGCAAAAGAAAATGGAAGGGGAGAAAAAAAAACTCTTTTTTTTTACCGACGCGTACGCGTCATGCGTGCTTACGCGTCGATGTGCATATTGGCTTAAGGACGTGTACGCGCCAGATGCGCGCACGCGTGCGTCGAGTTAGGCGAGAGGCATAATGTTGGCCCAGAAGTGGCACAACTCTCGGGTAAAAGTACCGGGGGTGCAGATTGTGCAATCGACGCGCGCGCGCACAGTGTGCGTGCGCGTTTATTGCGAACTTAAGATCGTGTGCGCGTACGCGCCAAGTGCGCGCACGCGTGCACAGACTTGTGCCTTAGGCCCAATGTTCGCATAGTGCAGGCCTAACTCTCGGGTTTTTGGCTGAGGTAGAATTTTTGCATCCACACGTATGCGTACAGTGCGCATCCACGTGGATGGTTGAAAAATGCTCAGGTGTGTGTACGCGTCATGTGCACGCTCGCGTGGATGGTGTTCTGTTTTCAAAATTTTTTTTCTAAGTTCTTGCACCAATCCAAGCCTTTCAATCCTCCAAACAGCTACCAAAATACCCTAAAACCTTATTTTTCATATTATACTTCTAACTAAACTTAACAAACTAATAAAAACATGAAATTAAACTAATTCTACCAATATTTACAAAGAAAGAAAATGAAAAGATGTTACCATGGTAGGGTGTCTCCCACCTAGCACTTTTGTTTATTGTCCTTAAGTTGGACTTATGGGGAGCTCCTCTCAAGGTGGCTTGTGCTTGTACTCATCTTGGAACTCCCACCAATGTTTGGTTCTCCATTATGCCTCAAGACTTCTTATTTGTTGCACCAAGTGTTGATGGAGTTCTTCACAAGCTTGGGGCTCCCAAAGTTGATCCTCATGTATACCGGGATCCCATATCTTGTTTCTACACCCATCTTTAAGTTGATCATTATTAGTCCATGTGGGTGGCATGACCTTAGAACTCTCAAAGAAGCTTCCAAATAACTTCCTAGACCCATGCAATTTGGTTCTACACCAACCATTGCTCTTGAATTTTGAGCTTACAACCGTCATGAGCTTAGAATGATGTTTCCAACCACTACACAACTCTTTCCTACTCTTAACTCCACAAAGAGCTCTAAGTTGACCATCATTTTCAATTAAACCATATTCAAGTGAGAAAGTAAAGCTTAGGGATAAGAGTTTTACCCACTTGAATGTTGTGTTGGATGGTGACTTGGGGAGGGGGACCTCCCCACACTTAGACAATGCAAGATCTACTTCTTTAGGCTCTTCTTTAGTTGTTTCCACCTCTTCGCAAGCTTCTTCAATTTTAACCTTTTCCCCTTTTTCACTTGGCTTGGTGTTGTCTTCAAGAACTTCATCTTGCCCAATGGGAGGTGAGTCAATTTTGGATAGGAATTCATTGATGAATGAATCCATCTCTAGATCAACCTCTTCATATTCTTCAATTTCAATATACACTAAGCTAACTTTTCCCTCTTGGTAGCTCTCCTCCAATTCACTCTCTTTTTCGTTGCTCACCAAGGGTACGGGAGGTTGTGCACATTCTTTTATAATTTCAACTTCATGTCCAATGGGAGAGGATTCCATTGTAGAGAGAAATTCATTCATGATTGAATCCATCTCTTGATAAGCCTCTTCCAAGTCTCCAACGATGATATGCCTTGGAGGTTGCGCACCCTCCTCAACATCAATATCAAGCTTCTTGGAAGAGTGCTCCATGATGCTACATTCCCTTGGACTTTCAACATCTCCTAAATCTTCGACCACTCCTTCCTTTTCTTCAATGATCATAGGCTCCTCCAATTGTTCCAACACAAAACTTGGTTCTCCCTTCTCTATCGGATTGTCCAATTTCTCCTTCATACTTTGCTCTTCTTTAGGTTTTTCGCATGTGGCTACGGAAGTACCTTGAGTGTTCAAACATTGGTAGGCTATAGCGTGCACTACCTTAGTCAAGTTGGTCACAAACTCAAGTGTATCCCGCTTCATGGCTTCTTGTCCTTGAAGTAACAAAGTGAGAGGATCGTCTATTGGGGTTTGGGGTGAGTAAGAAGGTTCATTATTTTGGAGAGAGGGTTCATGGTAGGAAGGTGGTTCTTCTTCGTAGAATTGTGGAGATGGTGAGTATTGAGGTGGTTCTTGGTAATAATCATGATAGAGTTGTGGTGGTTCTATAGGTTTTTGCTCATAAAGGTCATAAGAATATGGTATGGGTGATTGGTCATATGGTGGATATGGATTATAGGAAGGTGCTTGGTATGGAGAGGCTTGTGAGTATGGTTGAAGTTCATGTTGAGGATAAGGTTCATAGGCATATGGTGGTGTTTGATTATCATAAAAGGAGTCACCATAGCTATTGAATTGACATGCATTAGGATGAGAGTTATACCTATAAGTGTCTGGAGGTTGTTGCCAATAGGAGTGATCAATTCCTTGAGGCTCCTCCCATCTTGGAGTGTTCCATCCACAATGAGCGTCATCATTGAAGTTCACATTTCCTACAATACAATTAGAACCAAACTCATAGCCAAAGTGAGAATTCATAGTGGAAAAACAAAATAAAACTAACAAAAACTAGAAAATAAGCAAACGACAATCCTATTCACACTATTCACATATGTACAATAACCAATAACATAACACAACACCATTGCAACTCCCCGGCAACGGCGCCATTTTGATGATTGGATTTTTGACGGTTTAGAATTTCACTAATGAATTCTCGTTGTAAAGTATAGTTTCTAAACCAAACAATAATCCTTTCATACAAAAAGTTGTTTGTCACTAGTACAAACCCCTAAAATTTATAAATCGAAGTATTGGAACCTCGGGTCATTCTCCCTAGGACTTACAATAAAGTGTCTTGTTATTGGTTGTGAGTTATTTTGGGGTTTTTGAGATTTTATACAAGAAATATAAATGGTAAAGGAAATAAACTAACACTAACAAAGCTCTTGGCAAGATATGAGAACTAGAAGTCCTATCCTAGTTATCCTCCTCAATTGTGATGAGAATTGTTCATTGCTCCCACTTAGTTAACCTCTAACCATGGAGGAAAGTCAAGTAGATGAATCAATTTGATTCCTCAAGTCCTAATCAACTCCTAAAGGAATGACTAGCTTTAGAGGCAGTCAAATCAATTAGCAATCTCTAATTAACAATCAACAAAGGAATTAGATAACTCAAGAGTCACTAATCACTCTACCAAAGCCAAGAGGAACAAAATCTATACTAAAATCCAACCAAGCATTTCATCAAACACTTGGAAGGCATAAAAGGAAAGCATAGTAAAATTGCAAGAAAAGTAAATCTACACTACTCAATTGCAAGGAATTAAACAACAACAAATCAAATGAACACAATTATTATGAATTACCTCTAATTGAATTTAAAGAGAATAGGAGGAACAAAAGTAGATCTACAACAAAGTATAAGAACAACATAAAGGAAATTACAACAAAAGAATAGAGGAAGATGAATGTAACAACAAAGAATTGAAAGGTAGAAGTAGAAGAAAGCAAAGATTAAAACCTAGATCTAAGAACTAATCCTAATCCTAATCCTAGAGAGAAGTGAGAGCTTCTCTCTCTAGAAACTAACTCTAACTACTAAACTATGACTAATGAAAAAAGTATGTTAATTCCTCTTCAATCCTTGGCTTAAATAGCATCAGAAATGAGTTGGATTAGGCCCACAAGGCTTCTAAAATCCCTGGCCACGTATTGCATTAAGTGGGTCATGTGCCACCATCAGCGCATCCGTATACCATACGCGTGCGCACCCCTATGCGTGATGCAACTATGGCAAATCTTATATCGTTTCAAAGCCCCGGATGTTAGCTTTCCAACCCAACTGAAACTGCATCATTTGGACCTTTGTAGCTCAAGTTATGATCAATTAAGTACAAAGAGGTTGGCTTGACAGCTTTTGCGATTCTTTCATTTCTTCATGAGTTCTCCATTTCTACATGCTTTTTCTCCATTCCCTTTGATCCAATCTTTGCCTCCTAATTCTGAAATTACTTAACAAACATATCAAGGCATCTAATAGAATCAAGGTGAATTAAATTTAGCTATTTTAAGACCTAAAAAATATGTTTTCACATTCAAGCACAATTAAAGGAGAATATACAAAACCATGCTATTTCGTTGAATAAATGTGGGTAAAATGTGATAAAATCCCCAAAAATCACTACAAGATAAACCTTACAAATGGGGTTTATCAGTCAATTGAGTAAAAGAGTTACTGAAACTCCTCCTAGTACTCTCCCAAGCAATACAGAAGAGAATCCCAAAAGAGAGTGCAAGGCCATAACTATAACCAAAATGGCCAAACATGGATAGAGTGAAAAGGCAGTGATTCCCAGTGAGGAAGACCTCAAGGGACATCCATTGACCAATAAGGAGTTTCCTATTGATGAACCAATGGAATCTGAGGCTCATACAGAGACCATAGAGATTCCACTGAACTTACTATTGTCATTCATGAGCTCTGATGAATATTCTTCCTCTGAAGAGGACGAAGACACTGTTGAAGAGAAAGTTGCTCAGTATCTAGGAGCAATCATGAAACTGAATGCCAAGTTATTTGGTAATGAGACTTGGGAGGATGAACCTCCATTGCTCATCAATGAACTGAATACCTGGATTCAGCAAACATTACCTCAAAAAAAACTGGATCTCGAAAAGTTCTTAATACCTTGCACCATAGGCACCATGACCTTTGAGAAGGGCTCTGTGTGACCTGGGGTTAGGTATAAACCTCATGCCACTCTCTGTAATAGAGAAACTGGGGATCTTTAAGGTACAAGCTGTAAAAATCTCACTAGAGATGACAGACAAATCAATGAAACAGGCTTATGGAATTGTAGATGATGTCTTAGTGACGGTTGAAGGCCTTTACGTCCCTGCTGACTTCATAATCCTAGACACTGAGAAGGATGAGGATGAATCTATCATCCTTGGAAGACCCTTCCTAGCCATAACAAGGGCTGTGATTGATCTGGACAGAGGAGAATTAGTCCTTCAATTGAATAAGGACTACCTTGTGTTTAAGGCTCAAGGATCTCCTTCTGTAACCTTGGAGAGGAAGTATGAAAAGCTTCTCTTAATACAGAGTCAAGCAAAACT
Organism: Arachis hypogaea; assembly: GCF_003086295.3. NCBI lineage: Eukaryota > Viridiplantae > Streptophyta > Magnoliopsida > Fabales > Fabaceae > Arachis > Arachis hypogaea. The sequence goes on from NC_092038.1 coordinate 119,253,427, forward strand.
CCCACACTCAAACTCTAAGTTTAGTGTTAGGAGGCCACAATCATGCTCAGAGTATCTGTGAAGCTCTGTAAGAGCTTCCTGTCAAGCTATTGACATTAAAGAAGCGCTTATTGGGAGGCAACTCAATTTTATTTATCTATGTTAATTTAAGTTTTCTATAGGTTGATGATCATGTGAAGTCATAAAAATAACTGCAAAATTAAAGCAGAATGAAAAACAGCATCAAAAATAGCACACCCTGGAGGACAGGCTTACTGGCGTTTAAACACCAATAAGGATAGCAGAATGGACGTTTAACGCCCAGTCTGGCAGCATTATGGGCGTTAAACACCAGAATTGGCAGCCAGACTGGCGTTTAACACCAGAAAGGACTGTTTGGTGTCTGGCTGGCGTTAAACGCCAGAAAGGGACACCAGCCTGGCGTTTAACGCTAGGAAAGGTAGCAGAACTGGTGTTTAACGCCAGATTTGGCACACAGTGGGCGTTTAAACGCCAGGAAGGTGCAGGGATGAGAATTCCATGACACTTCAGGATCTGTGGACCCCACAAGATCCCCACCTACCCCACCTCACTCTCCTTCTTCTTCACACTTTTATATAACACTATTCCCCAACACCCACCTACCTCACCATTCAAATTCAAACCATTTTCCTCCCAAACCCATCCATTCTCCACACGGTTACCCTCTTTCCCTTACCCTATAAATAACCCTCCTTACCACCTTCCATTTCACACATCTCCAACACTTAACCCCCTTGGCCGAATTCCCACACACCTTCATCTCCTCTATTTCTTCTTCTTCTCCTCTTTTCTTTCTTTTTTTGCTCGAGGACGAGCAAACCTTTTAATTTTGGTGTGGGAAAAAGTGTTACTTTTTGTTTTTCTATAACCATTAATGGCACCTAAGCCCGGAGAAACCTCTAGAAAGAGGAAAGGGAAGGCAGTGGCTTTCACCTCTGAGTCATGGGAGATGGAGAGATTCATCTCAAGAAATCCCTGAGATGCCTCAAGGGATACATTTTCCTTCACACAACTATTGGGAGCAACTCAACACCTCTTTAGGGGATTTGAGTTCCAATATGGAGCAACTAAGGATGGAGTATCAAGAGCACTCCATTATCCTCCATGAAATTAGAGAGGACCAAAGAGCCATGAGGGAGGAGCAACAAAGACAAGGAAGAGATATTGAGGAGCTCAAGCACTCCATAGGATCTTCAAGGGGAAGAACTAGCCGCCATCACTAAGGTGGACCCGTTCTTTAATTTTCTTGTTCTTATTTTTCTGTTTTTCGGTTTTTATGCTCTATGTTTTGTCTATGTTTGTATCTTTATTACATAATCATTAGTGTCTAGTGTCTATGTCTTAAAGCTATGAATGTTCCATGAATCTTTCACCTTTCTTAAATGAAAAATTTTTCTAATTGCAAAAGAACAAGAAGTACATGAATTTCGAATTCTATCTTGAAATTAGTTTAATTATTTTGATGTGGTGGCAATACTTTTTGTTTTCTGAATGAATGCTTGAACAATGCATATTTTTTATGGTAAAGTTTATGAATGTTAAAATTGTTGGCTCTTGAAAGAATAATGAAAAAGGAGAAATGTTATTGATAATCTGAAAAATTATAAAATTGAATCTTGAAGTATGAAAAAGCAGTGAAAAATACAAAGCTTGCGAAAAAAAATGGCAAAAAAAAGGAAAAGAAAGAAAAAGAAGAAGCAAGCAGAAAAAGCCAGTAACCCTTTAAACTAAAAGGCAAAGGTAAAGAGGATCCAAGACTTTGAGCATCAGTGGATAGGAGGGCCCAAAGGAGTAAAATCCTGGCCTAAGTGGCTAAATCAAGCTATCCCTAACCATGTGCTTATGTTATGAAGGTCCAAGTGAAAAGCTTGAGACTGAGTGGTTAAAGTTGTGATCCAAAACAAAAAGAGTGTGCTTAAGAACTCTGGGCACCTCTAACTGGGGACTCTAGCAAAGCTGAGTCACAATCTGAAAAGGTTCACCCAGTTATGTGTCTGTGGCATTTATGTATCCGGTGGTAATACTGGAAAACAAAATGCTTAGGGTCACGGCCAAGACTCATAAGTAGCTGTGTTCAAGAATCAACATACTGAACTAGGAGAATCAATAACACTATCTGAACTCTGAGTTCCTATGGATGCCAATCATTCTGAACTTCAAAGGATAAAGTGAGATGCCGAAACTGTTCAGAAGCAAAAAGCTACTAGTCCCGCTCATCTAATTGGAACTAAGCTTAATTGATATTTTGGAATTTATTGTATATTCTCTTCTTTTTATCCTATTTTGTTTTTATTTTCTTGGGGACAAGCAACAATTTAATTTTGGTGTTGTGATGAGCGGATAATTTATACACTTTTTGGCATTGTTTTTAGGTAGTTTCTAGTATATTTTAGTTATTTTTAGTATATTATTGTTAGTTTTTATGAAAAATTGATATTTCTGGACTTTACTATGAGTTTGTGTATTTTTCTGTGATTTCAGGTATTTTCTGGTTGAAATTGAGGGACCTAAGCAAAAATCTGATTCAGAGGCTGAGAAAGGATTGCAGATGCTGTTGGATTCTGACCTCTATGCACTCGAAGTAGATTTTTTGGAGCTACAGAAGCCCAATTGGTGCGCTCTCAATTTCGTTGGAAAGTAGACATCTTGGTCTTTCCAGAAATGTATAATAGTCCATACTTTGCCCGAGATTTGATGGCCCAAATTGGCGTTCAAACGCCCACCAGAGACCCTTTTCTGGAGTAAAACGCCAGAACTGGCACCAAGGCTGGAGTTAAATGCCCAAACTGGCACCAAAGCTAGAGTTTAACTCTAAGGATGGCCTGTACACATGAAAGCTCCAAATCTCAGCCCAAACACACACCAAGTCGGCCCCGAAAGTGAATTTCTGCACTATCTACTCATTTTCTGTAAACCTAGGTTACTAGTTTAGTATAAATAGCACTTTTTGACTATTGTATTTTATCTTTGGATGGCTTTTCGATCCTTTGATAAGGTCTTCTGCCCCTGTTTTCTAATTCTTATGCCATTTGGGAGGCTGGCCATTCAGCCATGCCTAGACCTTTTGTTCTTATGTGTTTTCAACGGTCGAGTTTCTACACCTCATAGATTAAGGTGAGGAGCTCTACTGTTCCTCATGAATTAATGAAAGTACTATTGTTTTTCCTTTAATTCACGCCTACTTCTTCTTCAAGATATACTCTTGTACTTAATTTAGTTAAGTCAGACTGAAGGGGTGACTCGTGACAATCACCCACTATCTTCAGTACTTGCTTAGCCAAGATCCGCGTGCCTGACAACCACAAAGCGGTCTACATGATGTTCAACGTAGTCATTGGACGCCAGCCGGAGTATACTCTCTTAGGTCTCTGATCCACGGATTCGCATCGTCTCTGCTGACAACAGAGCATCCGACCCCGTGATTAGGATCTTCATGGTATAGGGTAGAATCAATAGACAGCATTCCTGAGATCCGGAAAGTCTAAACCTTGTCTGTGGTATTTCGAGTAGGATTTGGGAAGGGATGACTGTGAGGAGCTTCAAACTCGCGAATGTTGGGCGCAGTGATAGTGTGCAAAAGGATCAATGGATCCTATTTCGACACAAGTGAAAACCGATAGATGATTAGCCCTGCGGTAGCTGTGCCTGGTATTTTTCATTCGAGACGAGAAATTCGACAGTTGATTAACCGTACAGAAACCATAGCCGGACCATTTTCACCGAGAGGATCATACAACTTGCCATGGAAGGGAGTGCACATGATTGGATGGAAGCAATATGGAAGCAGAGGTTCAGAAGCAACAAAGCATCTCCAAACGCTTATTTGAAATTCCCACCAATGAATTACATAAGTATCTCTATTTTATTTTATGTTTTATTTATCTGTTAATTATCAAAACCTCATAACCATTTAAATCTGCCTGACTGAGATTTACAAGATGACCATAGCTTGCTTCAAGCCGACAATCTCTGTGGGATCGACCCTTACTCAAGTAAGGTATGACTTGGACGACCCAGTGCACTTGCTGGTTAGTTGTGCGGAGTTGTGAAAAGTGTGATCACGATTTCGTGCACTACTTTCTCTATGTCAATTTTGATAGCCATCTTTCCTTTACCATGACTCCTATTTCTCATTGTATAAACCACCTTTTGAGCTACTAGGATATTGTCTACACTAATCCTTCCAGGCACAAAGCTAGCTTATGTATTGGAGATAAGAGTAGGCATATACTTTTTCAAATGAAAAGCTAAAATTTTTGTCACAACTTTATGGCATACATTGCAGAGGCTAATAGGCCTGAAATGCCCAAAATTCTCAAGGGAGGGAATTGTTGGAATAATAGCAATCAGAGTTCTATTAACCTCAGTAATGTTATCCGGATCCCAAAAAATCTACTTAACCTAGCCGATTATGGAGTTTGCAACAATATTTCATGAATGTTGGTAGAATTTTGCCGATAGTCCGTCGCTGCCCGGTGCTTTCCAACTTTCCAAACTGAAAACCGCATCCTTAATCTCCTTAGTTGTAACATTTCTGGAAATATCCATGTAATCTTTCCTGTAGTTTCGCAAAGCAACAAGTAATAGGGAAAGCAGAAGGATTTGAGTCTGCTGAGTAGAGATTCTTAAAGAAAGTAATTTCCCAATTCTTCAGAGAAACTACATCTTCTACCCATTCTCCTTGCTCTGTTTTAAGGCCACAATCTTATTCCTCTTCTTTCTTCCATTGGCTTTTTGATGAAAATATCTAGAGTTTTTGTCTCCGAACTTTATATCATTAAATCTTGACATTTGGATCCGGTAAGCCTCTTCTTGAACATTTATAGCTTCATGCTCCTTCCAGAGCTCCTTTTGTAGTTTTTCAAGGAACAGGTTCACAGTGAAAGATAACTAGTTATTAATTCCTTCCATTATATTCAGAATTTTTTGTTTTTTCCAAAAAATGTGTCTAAAGACTTTCTTATTCCAGATTCTAGCATTGTCAGTGAAGCTTTGAATATTTTGCAAAAGGCTGCTATTTTTGTCCCAAAACTAGTTCACCATATTATTATAATCTTGGTGGAGGATTCAAGGTGCCAAGAATCTAAAAGGCTTTGGACCAACCTTGGTTTCGGCCATCTGAAAATAAAGGAGAACAAGTAAATGATCAGACTTAAGTTTAGGTAAGTGTTTAACCCCCACATCTAAAAATCTAGCAAAGAATTCTAGGTTGCCAACATACAGTCTAAACGTCCTTTAACATTCCCTCTTTGCCAAGTAAAAGGAGGGCCACCAAAATTTAAATCATGTAAATTACAAGTGTTAAGACAATTTATACAATTATTTGTATCTTGAGAAAGTTAGAAGAACCCCGTGTTTCATTAAGATTGGTAATAAGGTTGAAATCTCCTCCACAACACCAAGGTCCATTTATGCTTTCAGCTATATCCACCAAACATTGCCAGAGCTCCATTCTTTTACTAACTTGCGTACTACCATAAATGGCAGTGAAGTTCCAACAAGCTTCATCCTTCCATTTCACTTCAAGGTGAATAAATTGCTATGTATATGGAGAGGTTTAATATTCCATTCATCCTTTTCCCACAAACACCAAATTCCTCCAGAAAAACCATCAGCCTCGTTAATGCACCAGCCATTGAAACCAAACCTTTTGATAGTTGATTCTGCTTTAGAACCTGAAATATAAGTCTCAAGAAGGATACAAAAATAACTTCTGTATCTTTGAGTTAAATCTTTAATAATAGATTGAAGCCCTTTTGATGAAGCTCCTCTACAATTCCATGTAATAATATTCATAATTAAAATAAATATAATAAAAAATCATGAGCTAAGGATAAGAACTCCCTGTTCTATACAAATAAATGGATTAGTGTCTCCATAGGCTTTCGAGCCCCTTCCTCTATGTCGCCTCCATTAGGAGTAAGTGAAGACTGGTTATTTTCCTTGTCTAGCATGGTAGTATCTTTTTCACGAGAAAGATCTTTTTCTGGTGGTTTATCCTTGCCATAACCTTTGTTCTTTTCTTCCACTATTCCTCCTCCTATAGTTATGGTGATAAGCTCACTAACCTTTGGGTCCTAAGGATCATTTAAGTTAAGGTAATTTTCTTGTTGGTAACTTTTATGAATGTCATTCAACAACTTGTTGGTAAATTTTCTTGATCTACATTTCCGTCATTTCTTTTATAAGTTTGAGTTTCATTTAAGTCTCCCCCCTGTTGAGCTAATTCCTTCTTCTCCATATATGATTTGCTAGCATCATTCTTCTTGGGTACTTCAATAGACTTTCCATTTTGGGATTTAGGCATTTGATTATTTTTTACTCTAGATGTTTAGCCTTTCACAATGTTAGCTATTCTAGCATAATGATGCTTATCTTTATCCGTAATCCTTGTTTCCTTTGACTTATCTTGTTGATTTGTTTCCTTTTCAGAATTCTTTCCTTTTTCATTTGATGTCTCATTGATTAGCACATCAAATCTGTTAGTATTAGCGCTGATTTTCCACTCATCATTCACTTTTCTGAAATTCTGCTTATTTCTTTTTTATTTTTCTTGACTATCATCCATGGTCCAAATGGGCCCTCTTCCGTATTAACTCTAGAATCCTGATCTTCTGTGCCAATTATTGAAGGTTGATTGATTCTTGCATTTGCAACGGTCAGATTCTGTTGATTCTTTCCTTGATCTTCTTTTGTAATAACTTCTTTCCCTTTTTGGTTTGCCTGAACACAAGACTCCGGCTGGTTCTGGACGACGTCTGCTGCCACCCCTTCATGGTGGTTTAGTTCATTCACCATTTTCTTTGTTCCTCCAATAGCAGCCACTTCATTTTCCTTTTCTGGACACCTTTCAAGCTGATAGCCATATCGGCCACAATTGAAGCAAATTTGATGGAGGTCTTCATAGACCAAATAAAAATCCTTTCCTAGAGCTGAGAAGGATGGTACCAGTTGTTTTTTCAAATCAACCTCCACACAAATTCATGCAAACTTGCCTCTAGAGTGTATAGAGGTGTGTTCATCTACCTTGAGCATGGTTCCAATACTTTTCTCCACCTTCCATAGGAAATACTTATTGTACAACTCTGTTGGAAGGTTTGGTATTCTCACCCAAATTGCTACCTTCTTGACTTCAGTCTCCTATGGAAGAAAAAGAGGGCACCATCGCTGTATGAGCAGATAATGATCTGCAATCATCCATGGTCCCTCAAAAAGCGCATATCCATAGTCCCCTTGATTCGAAAAACGAATTAGAAAAAAATCACCTTCCAAATCCATAACTTTGATCCTGCCTTTCTTTGTCCACCTTCAATTAGCCCATCTCTCCATAGTTTGGAGGCTGAGCTTCTTTCCCAATGGTTTCACTATCAGAGATTGCTTCCAAGGCCTGCACCACTCATCATACTCATCCAGTGTAACTTCAATATTAGGCTTTGGATTGAAAGGAACTTTAGAAACTTCCTCATGGACCATCACATCATCATCAGAAAGGTACTCTTCTGTTACCATTTCAACAATTTCTTCAGGGTTTAATTTTTCAAAACCATCATTCATCAACCTATCTCTATAAGAGGCTTTCTAAGGTTGCTAAGGAACGGTTTCTGGAACTATATCAGCATCTTGCATATCTTGTATTGATACCACATTGTTCTCCTGTGTTTTCGGAGGGGTCTTCTCCTCCTCCATGTGACAATCCACGTGTCCTTCCTCGTTCATCTTAACTTTCTTTGTGCTTCTGTCCAGAAGATCTTTCTCTTCTGGGGATCTTTTTTCAACGTCGGTAGATTGGCTTTCAAGAGCCATAGATAGAATTGGTTAATAACTCGGTTGTTCAAAATTTACTTACGTTAACAAAGCAGCCATGAAAATGCAAACGTCCGACAATAAAAATATTATTAATTCAAAAGCAAATTCACTTCTAACATAATAAACAAACATTTCAAGTAACTATACCATTCTATTATAATCTAACAACACACAACAAATCAAATCATTAATCCTTAATTAAATATTTAAATAATATACTCATAATAATTAATTCACTAATTTTTTAAATATTTTCTAAATTTTTTTATTTTATTGATTATTTCTAACAATTAATAACCTAATCATTTTATCATATCATAATCTTAATAATTATTATTACAATATTTTTTTACTAAATTCTAACATTATTAATATTATTTTTATTAAATCAAAATATTTGATAATAAAAACTTACATAATTAGGATGATCAAAATAATTAGCAATATGAAGTTCCGGACGATTGACGTCTTTTACTCTTCGTCTCCTTGGCATTGTTGAAGGAAGGTTGATGATGGTGGTGGTCCAAGTTTTTGCTCCCTGGACCAATGCTGCTTCAACAATAGGAGAAGAAGAAAGAAGGTGGGGTTGGGGACGAGGGAGACACGGGTGAAAGGGAGAGTGAAAGGGGATGGTCCGATTTGTGTTTGGCATAGATACAAGCTAGGGCTGGGAAGCTTTGCATGTGTGACGCGTGGCATGCAGTGCACAAATTGGACGGTCCGATTTGTGTACCTGCGATGCCTTAAATCAAAGCGTTCGATTTTCTTCCCTCAAATCGGACCGTCCGATTTATTACTCAGTGTCGTCACACCTTGGTGATACATCTTGCACTCCAATAAACGCGCCATATACCATAATGATCCCAATAAAATTAAAAAAGTGACAAAAATTAAGATAATGTGAATGGTAGGGTGTAGACAAGAATATTTTTCTATACCTATAAAATATTTGTGACATAGTGATGACAAGTCATCTTAGCCTAGTTTCACTAGTCTTTTTCTTTGATTTTATTAGGTTTTATGCACTTTCTTGCATTTTAAGTTAGTAATTTGGAGTGGAATTGCATGGTTCCTTTGAATCAATCAACCACCCTTTAATTGATAAAAAATCATGAGGTTTAAGCTAAATTTAATTGATAATTAATTGATTTATAAACCTTGTGAATTTGGTGATACTTTGATTGGTTGATTTGATTACTTGTAGGTGAAGAAAGAAGAAAAGAAGAAAAGCGTGGCATAAAGGACGTTCCAAAGGAAGCAAAAAGCGTGCCCAAGGGAAGAAAAAGCATGGCAACATTGAAGAAGAAGGAAGGCTAAGTTGGGAAAATGAACTGAGCTTCACAAGGAATAAAAGGAGAAGGCAAGATACAAAGCTCAGTTCACTAAGTGAGCTTTATCGAGGACTTCTCAAAATCAATTCAAGATACAATTCCAAGGAGTGAAACCTCAAGCTGTCGAACTCATGACCCAAAGAAGAGAAAGGAACGCTCCTTGCAAGGAAAATAAGAGAAATTAGCCAAAATGCTTCCTCCAAGGTTCGAACATGGGACCACACACTACCAAGCTTGCAAGGAAAATAACACAAGATGCTTGGGCCAAGTTTCGAACCTGGGAACTTTTTGGAACATAAGGGAGGAGCGCTACTTAGCTTGCAAGAAAATGAGCCAAGATGCACTCCAAGAGGATCGAACCAGGGAACTCCATGAAAAGCAAGGGAGGAGCGTCCAACTCTTCCAAGAAAAATAGCCCCCACTTGCTTCCACCAGGATTCGAACTTGGGAGATTGAGGTCCCAAGCAAGGCGCTGCACATGGAGAGCTCAGTTGGTTTTCCCAACTGAGCGCTACTCTCCCCAAGCTCCCCACACTTTGGCGCACAACTTTGACACACCAAGGGGCTATGATGCGCACTTTTGACACGGCCAGGACATGGAGAGCTCAGTTCAAAATTCTAACTGAGCTCTAGTGTCACGCAACATGACCAAGGGAGGCTGGCGCACCAAAATTGTCAATCAATGCAAGTTGGGCGCTCAGTTTGGTATTTGAACTGAGCTTGCCCCTGGAAGGTGCACTTGGGCAAAAAATTCATTAAAAATCCAATTTAATTCATTTCTTCACCAAATTTGAGAGTCCATCCAAATTCTAAAATCCAAGAATAGAAAGTGTATAAATAGGAGCTAGTTTAATTTAGTGAAAGACTTTTTTTTTAACCTTCTTTTTTATACATCTTTTACTTACTTTTGAATTTTCTTTTGTAATTTAGAGCTGAGTTCTTAGAGAATTGGGAAGGAGAATTGATCTCTCTTCTTCCTTGTTCTTGCTTGAGCACTCTTTAATTTTCTTGCTTTGGATCTTGGGTGGAGAATTGAAGAATTTCTGTTTCAATCTCACCTTGAGATCTCTTATTTACTTTCTCTGCATAATTGAATTTCCATTTCTGTTTACTGCTTCATTCTTCTACTCTTTCTGCAATTTACTTTTCTTTATTTCTATTGCAATTGTTCTTGTTGGATCAAGGAAGGATTTGAGATCTAGACTTGTTTTCTAGTCTCTTCCATTCCTGAGATCTTCAACCTCTTTTAATTTGCTGCAATTAAGCACAAGTCATTTTCTGTTTTATTTCTCAAAGCATTTTACTCTTCTGTTTGAGATCTACTTCAATTCAATTCATCTTTTGCCTTTCTGTTTATTTCAATTTACTTTTGCTTGTTTAAATTCTGCAATCCCAATTTCCAATACCTTTTATAATTCAAGCAATTTACATTTCTTGCACTTTAAGTTTCAGTCATTTACATTTCTTACAATCTAAGCTTCTGCAATTTAAATTACTTGTTCTTTAAGATTCAGCACTTTTACCCCTTGTTCTCTTTAATTTACTGCAATTCTTTCCTCTCCCTTTACAATTCATGCAATTTAGTTTCTGCAAATTACAAACCCCTCAACCAATACTTGATTTGCTTGACTAAATCAACCACTAAACTAAAATTGCTCAATCCTTCAATCCCTGTGGGATCGACCTCACTCATGTGAGTTATTATTACTTTATGCGACTCGGTACACTTGCCGGTGAGTTTTGTGTTGGATCGTTTTCCACACATCACATAGTAAAAAAGGGGAAAGACATGTGGACATTTGTGACTGATTGATGGTTCAGCAATAGTAAAAAGGGCTGGCATATTATAGCTTATTGTAGTGATTAGCAAAAATATATTAAGATAGCAAAAATGACTAATAATCTTAATAGGCCTACAATATTATTATTCCAGCAGTATATTAGAGTAAAAATAAAAAAGGACCGAAATGCAGGTCACGGAATAATAAAGAATTTGTAATGAATGTATATTATGGTTATCACAAATTAATTTTACGAAAGAATTTTTGTAAATTATGATTATCACAAATTACTTCTATTTTGTTTTCTAAAATACAATGGTACAACTTGTTTTTCAGAAATTATAGTGTGGTTTAATAGAGGTACTTATGTTTTTCAAAAATTTAAAAACCTAATATTATATTTAGTAAACTAAAAAAAGATAATATATTTATATTTGTAGTTTTTAAAAGTTAATTTTATTTATTAAAATTTAAAAATTTAAAATCACTTTATATATTAAAAAAATATAAAAATTATCCTTATATTTGTGCCTATTATGATATTTTAAATTTTAAAATTATTTTACTAAATATAATTATTGTTATTTATACTTATTAAAAAATATTTTTTATTTAATTTATCAAATTTATATACTACAATTTTTAAAAAATTATCTTTCAAAAGTTAATTTTAGTAAGATACTTTCAAAAGTTAAAAATTTTACCAAATCAGTAATATATTTAAAAAGCAAAAAATATACAACTTTTTACAGATTACAGTATTTAATAAACCTATACGGTAAATATTAAAATACAAAAAATTTATTCATCCAATCTTTTGCTATTCTGCATACTCGTTTGTATTCATTTTTCATGGGCGATGTTATTGTCTTTTAGCATAATTACGTTGTTTTTTTGCTGTTTACTATTATTCATTTCATTTTAAACATTTTATGATATTGAGTCTATAAATCATTTTTCGACTAAATTTTTTAAAATATTGCATGTTAACTTTTATAGTAAAATTATTTTATAATATAATATCCTGTGGAAAAATATTTTAATTATATACGTTACCCAAACACCAAATTATGGTCAGCCAATTACTTAATTGAAATTGCATATATTTATCAAAATCGACTAAATAGATAAATATTAGTTTAATCACCTATGTCATGCAAGGGAATGTTAACACTTTCGTATGAATATTTTAAATTGGATTAAACTATTATTATGATGTAATGAGAGAAGAGGATTAGGAATTAAAGTAAACTAAAAAATCATAAATATTAAAATATAACATATGCTTATAATAAATATTTTTATTGATATTTATATACTAAATAAACTAATTATTAATAATTATAAATAAAAAGACTAATTATTAATAATTATATACTAAATTATGTACAGAATAATAAAAAATTAATATAAATTGTTGTTTTCAAATGGTGAATCTTTTAGTTTTTATGGCTAAGCTAACTATCATAAATGCTAACCATGAATTCAAGAATAACTAAAAATTAAAGTGGTAACCTATGAGAAATATATTATAGTCAGAGATCATATCAGTATAAAAGATCACAAAAATACGAAGGAATAAAACAATTATATAAAGGGGAGTTCTTTGGTGGCCAAAAAATTAAGGTGGCTAAGGTGACCATGTAATGTGTGCTGTGTTTTTTGTACACACGTGCCGTAAAAACTTGGGGTTGACCAGCATTATGACCAAGTGAATTTACTAATTACAGTAAAAATAACAATAGTTGGTAAAATGAATGAAGGGCAAAATTATGAAATTGAAATTTCTGTTTGAAAAAAAAAATTATCGAGAAAAAATAAAAAAATAAAAGATACAGTTAGGGTTTCAACTTCAAACAGGAGACTTAATCTAAGGGTGGTGTAGGGAGTCAGATGAAGTGGTTGTTGTTGAAGGCTCTTGACCTCCTTTTGTGGCTGGCGGTTGTTCGGTGAAATCTGAGACAATCGTTCTGGGTCGTTGGCGCGACACCTGTTAGGCATTGATCGGAGAAGGTGATTTGCATGGATTCTTCGATCAAGGTTTCGGAAGCGGGGGCTATATCATGGGCGACATTGAATGGCACTTTTCGGAAGTGAAATTGGGAAACAAGCATCATGGGTCATTGGCATCTCACCTGTTAGGTGCGAATTGAAGAAGGTTGTGCGTGTGGATTTGAACATCAAGGTGTCGGGAGCGGGTTGGTGCAACGGGTATATCGGTGGCATTGGTAGTCGCTACATTCACAGGTATGTTATCATCCTTTTTCCATTTCTTCCTACCGTTTTTGTTGAGTCCTCTGTTTCTGTTGTTAGTATGTTGAATAAGTATGGATCTTAGAAGCATGTTACTTGGCCATTTTTGGATTATTATTGAATCTTTAATAAAAGTGCCCCCATTTCTTTTGGTTTAATTTCCAACATGGATAAATTCAATAGAGTACCAAAACATGGCATGTGATTGTAGAAAAAGTTTAACAATAATGTGCGTATATTTTTTAGCATTCATGAATCTAATATTTTCCTCACTTTCTTCATATCTTTCGAAAATATTATTCGTTAAGCTGGTTAGCTTATTGCTGTTGGGAAGATGTATGTATCACACCATCTACTTATATGGCTCATGCCTTTACATTGGTTGTTTAGAGAGAGTCATTAGCCATAAAAAGTGTTCATTTTAGAAACTTTTGTTGGAAGGGTCGAAAGAGATTTGAGTATTTCTCCACAAATGTCACTGCAAGCTATAATCTTACATATCTATTTGAGTTTTTCTTATTTTATTTTATTTCGATTTCAAATTATTTTCGCACAAAATAAACCTTTTACTCTCAAATTATGCTTTAGTTCTACTAGTATTCATTCTTTTTCAACTATTCAGATTAGTAATAATATAAATTCTTTGTCAGCGTCCAAAAAAAAGTGTAAAATATGATATAGTATAGAAGATAGATATACAAGAAGAAGTAGAGTTCCCACAATTTATAAAGCAAGGAAAATAATGTTATACATCATACCTAAAACTGTAGAATACGAGCTAAAAATAATAATTAGAGACCATCATAACAGTATTAAGGATATATGTATTTTATATATGAGGAAAGCTATAATTGAAACCTCATCATAAGTTAGAAGAACATCAATCATTTTGAGAAACTGGTCAAGAACTCTTTGTTGTTTCGCAGTCCTAGTGGTTCAGGATCAAAGAATATCTATGTGCTGACATCAATAGCATAGTCCACTGCTAAGATTATTAAACTAGGAGAGAGCTCATCAAAGCCATATCCAGAACAAAACCTTTGAATTTTTTATAGCAGTTTTACTTCTCTGCTCAGTGTGCTTATCCAATGAAATGCAGGTTCCTTATTAAAATATGCTCAACTAATAGATAAAAGGTGTTGAATTAGGTCTTTTGAAAACAAATACTTAAGAATAAATAAAAGTATTAGAAGTAATTAAAGTTTACCTGCAAAAATGTAATGGATCAATAAGAACCCACCATAGTACTCAAATTCACACTCATGTTTATCTTCTTTTTCTTCTCCTGCTGGAAGAGTTGAAAGAGATTTGAGTACTTTTTCACAAATATCACTGCAAGCTATGTCTAATGTATATATTTTAATTTTTCTTATTTTAGTTTATTTTGATTTTCAATTTTTTTTTGCAAAGAATAAATCTTTTACTTTTGAGTTATGATTTAGTTCTACTAGTAATATTTTTTGTCTGATATCCTGGGTTCAAATTAACTCCCCATTTATCTTCTTTTTCTCCTTCTTGTGTTGGAAGGGTTAAACGAGATTTGAAGACTTCTCCACAAATGCCACTGCAAGCTACGATCTAATGTATCTATTTGAGTTTTCTTTATTTTAATTTATTTTGATTTCCAATTTTTTCCGCACAAAATTAACCTTTTACTTTTGAATTATGCTTTAGTCCTACTAGTACTCTTTCTTCTACAATATCTGAGTTCAAATAAATCTTCCTATTTATCTTCTTTCTCTTCTTCTTTTTGTGGAAGGGTTGGGGTACCAGACCGATCACAAGAATTGATGAAGCAAATAAAATGACATGTATCTTTCTTTGTTGAATTTATTCTCTTATGTATAAAGTTGTTGCTTTTTCTATAATTAGCCTACACGTATTAAAGGCTTTAAATTATTGTCAAAGCATTAGGAGAGCAAATTAGTACTCTATTGTTCGTCTGATTTAGTTTGAAGAGAATTAGAATTCTCATGAGAATTGAACATTATACTTTTTTGAATTGGCATCCATGTTGTGAATCAAATGTTGGAGTTTTATGTTATCTTCGGTGTTCTCAGTATGTTTAATTTTGAATTGTGTAATGCAAGTACTTAAGAACACCTTGGAATGGATAGTGAAAGCGAAGGAAACTCGGACTTTTCGGGTCAATGGACTGATGGATGGAGTAGTGACTCCGACGAGGAAAAGGTCTCGAAGGGGTTAGAGTCACCATCACGAGTGAGCAAGGAGAGCGAGCCAGTAGAGAGAGTTAATGTATCTGGTTTAGGGGACGAGGGTGGTACAGTGCCTTCATCGGAGTCACTAGGTGGTTTAGGCGATCAAATAAGTGATGATGTGAAAACTTCCATGCTTTCAAACTCGGCTACATTGGCTGATGCCGAATTTCATGGGGTTGAAGAGGCTTATGCATGATATGTGGAGTATGAAAAGGCGACTGGATTTACTGTTTGAAAAGGTTATTCCATTAAAGACGATGAAGGCAATGTTCTGAAGAAATTTTTCTATTGCAATCGACGGGGCTTGCGGGAGAAGAAGCATTACGAAAAGGCAGATAAGAAGAAGGCGCATAAGGTAGAGACTAGGACCAACTGCAATGTGAAGTTCGTTGTGTTCTTAGACAAATAGAGTGGCAAGTGGAGGATGAAGACCTTTGTTCAAGATCACAATCATGATTTGGCATTACCTGCTTTCATTAATGTCATGCCAGCCCACCGCAACATCAACGAAGGTGATAAAGCCCACATTCATAGCATGCATGGGATTCTTTGCATATCTGTCTGGTGGTTATTGAAACGTGCACTTTATAAAGAAGGACATTTATAATTATATCGACGATGTACGTCACTCTCGGATCGTTCAGGGAGAAGCGGCAGCAGCAATCAGTTATCTGAAGGGGAAAACTGAGGTGGATCCATTAGCTATTGTGATGTACACATATTGTCCTGAAAACCACCTTGGTCACCTGTTTTGGTCGGACGGGGCAATGCAGTATGACTACGAGTGCTTTGGTGATGTGTTGGCCTTTGATTCGACATATAGGAAGAATCTATACAACCAGCCTTTGGTGATATTTTCTGGCACTAATCACCACCGAAAGACAATCATTTTTGGTTTTGGGTTGTCGGAGGACGAGAAAATTCCATCTTATAAGTAGTTGCTAGGTACTTTCCTTGAAGTAATACATCAAAAATAGCCCAAAGTTATGGTTACAGATGGAGACGGGTCGATGAAGGAGACTATTAGGGCAGAATTCCCTAATGCCACGCATTGACTTTGCACCTGACACCTAGCGTGGAATGCTGTTTCAAACATCAAGGATAGTGATTTTTGTGCTGCATTTAAGACTATTGTGTATGGTTATTTTGAGGTAGAGGAGTTCGACCAGTATTGGTCAGACATGGTTGCTGCCTTCGGGTTAGAGGAGAACGAATGGATTTGGACAACGTATGACAAGAGGGTACATCAGGCGAATGCATATTTATGCGACAATTTTTGTGCTGGGTTGAGAATGACGTCAAGATGTAAGGGCATTAATGCATTGCTTAAAAGGTTTTTCAAGTCCTTGAATTGCTTGTTGGAGTTGGTGGAGAATCTTGAGCGTGTGGTTAAGGTCTATAGGAATAATGAGTTTATTGTGGACTACAAATCTCTATATTCGGAACCGGTCATGACTACAGGACTGGAATCAATTGAACGGGCTATGTCACAAATCTACATCAAAGAGATATTCTTCGAGGTCAAGAAATAGATCGAAGGTGTGGCTGCGTTGATAGTCCTTCGCAGGGAGAGTTACAGTAGAACAGAAAAGTTCATGTTTAGAAAGTTTTGGAAACCCCATTGGGTTTACTCTGCACTCTATGAAAGCAACTCTGAGAGGTATGAGTGTTCATGCAAACTTTGGAACAGCATAGGGATTCCATGCAGCCATATCATCTGTGTTTTGAAAGAGCTAGAGAAGGATGTGTTGCCGATGGGGATGGTGTTCAAAAGGTGGCGCAAAGATGCTAAGTCTGGATCATTCCATGACTCCGATGGAGGTTTCGAACATAATAGAGAATTTCGAGGACGGTATGGTTCGTTTTGGTCGGCTTGCCTCCCTATGTGTTTGTTAGAAGCACAATGGTCTACCACGTATGAGTACGCTGTTGTAAAGATAGCGCAGCTATTAAAAGAGGTTGAGGTAGAAGTTTCGAAGGATAATAGTTCAACTTTCGAGCATACTACTGCAGATGGTTGTGGTATTTTGGATCTGAAGATTATCAATTCAAAAAGTGCACCGCGGTCAAGCATTAACGGCAAAATGGGTAGGCGATAGCAAGCGCTGCCATAGTTTTGGGCATCACCGAAAAAATTACACAGCAAACAAAGAGGACATATCTGATGAGGTTAGTGTTAAATTCGAAGTTGTTAATTTCATTAGTGTTAGTGTTATGGCCTGTGAATTTACTATTTCATTTTCGCATTACTGAGTATGGAAGAAATCTGTGTCACAACGTGTTGTGCAACCGTCAGGGTCAGGTTTGGGACAAAGTTAATGTGGCGGGAAAAGATCTTGCCGTGCCAAAATCTGTGGGGTCCACCAGGACAACATTTCTACATGATTAGGGTGCTTCAACAATTAACAACTAAACAAAGCGAGGGCATTTGGTGGCCTCAAAATTTCAGCATGAGTCAAAGTCCAAACACACGATTGTAATTCAAGATAACGTAAGTGTATTTGTGTTTAGGTTACTGAGTGAACACCTGTATATGTTGAATAGTATATTTGATGTTGAAAAGGTATTTTGTCTTTTTGATAGCTATGCCATATGTGGTTCGATTCTTCGAAACAGTTTAGGAGAATTTACAAATGCTAAGTGTGGGCATATCTTGTAGAATTCTCATGTTCTCAGACCTTACTTATTTGGGTTGAGCTAATTAGAAGGTTTATTATTTTAATTATTTCCTCAAATGTTTAGTTGAATTAGACCATAATTATGGTTAACTTTATTTAATATCTTGGTAAAGTTTTCATTGTCACAGTTTGAGTTAGGGCATGGTGAAAAGAGCATGTCTTGCATGGTGAAAGTATTTTTTAATTGATAAAAATTAGACGAAGTTCATCTAAATTAGGGGCATGTCAATGAATTTATAAAAATAAATTTGAACTTCAATGTTATTTTTAAAGAAAACAAAGACAAACTGAAATGAGATAAAGGAAACGCAGACCCCATAAAATTGTTTATTTTTTCCCAACCCGATGAGAATTGAAAAGCAGATAGAACAAAGCCCTTGTATAGTGTATAAATAGCATTTTTCTTAAAATGAGAAAATTTACTCAATAAGCTTTAGTGCATCAAGTATGAAAACATAAAGTGTGCCTATAATTGTTTAGCACTGTACATCAAGCAACGACTCAATTAGAATTAGGTCCAAAATAAAGTTGCAAAACATAAGCGAACATTAATTAGTCGTCTTTTCCACTGGGAAAGCAAATTGTAAGGAAGAAGGTAGGACAGTGAACTATGCACCCAACCTTGCTAGAAACGCAAGGGACGCTGCTCCATTTCCCAGTGACAATCGGAAATGCTACTGCCTTCTTATATCTTTCAACAATGATACCTATTAGCAGCGGCCTCAGTGGTCAACCTGTAGGTAACAAAAGGGTGGATGAAAACCTTAATAAAACCAAAAATAACCTCCTCCTGAATTTAAACAGGAGGGGGCAGATAGTGTCACTCAGAATCATTAGGCCATACTTTTAGCAGTACCTTCGTGTGCATGGGATCTAAACCTTGGCAAAACATTTAGCACCTTATATCTTCATATCTTAGTGTGCGAGGGCTCATCCATCACAGTTGCAGGTGGTGGACTACCAAAGTATGTACTACCAAAATGGATCCATTTGTTCGGCCTTATATTTTCATAGCTGCTCCCAAAAAGTGTTAAGTCGACGACTTAAGGTTTATTTCGTAATCGAAAGATCCCTTGTGAAGGTCCTCCAATACTCTATTGCCGATTCTATCACTGCCATGCAGTTCTCCTTGTGGTACTTAAGAACTATGTCAATGACAAGCCTTATCCTGCTATAGTATATCACCTTTTGCATCATAATTAACATTTATAGAGCGTATTTCAAATGAATTTCAATATATTGTTTAGTGGTATGGTACCAGACAAAATAGTTTATGCAATAACGTCACTTACCGCAATGTCGTAAGAGCTCCAGAAGTGGTACAATATCGTCCACTAAGCCACATACATTCCACAGTCATTGTTGTAGCATTGCAATTTTAGGATTTATGTGTAAAACAAACTTGAAAAACTCGTGTATCGACTTAAATAAATTCATTACGTGATAGTGATGAATAACTGACATCCACTTATCTCATACCTTTGATGGTCTTGTTCGACAACCTTTGGCTTATAAAGTTTGTACTCACTTATGAATAACCTCTCATCAGTTGGGTTTTCATACCATGATTCGTCATCAAGCATTTCTTCCAAGAAAATTGCTTAAATACGTAAAAAAAATCATAAGTAGAGTCGTTATTACGTTGAGAATACACAAAAAATTATAAACAACAAATAAGTCACAAAGAGGATGTAGAAGGAATACATTTTGTACCACTTTCCTAATCTGCCTAATCCTTCTGGCCCTAACTCAAGCAACAGCTTTTAGGGAATCCAAATACACTAGCTCCTTCCCAAAAAATTCCATGACCAGCAGGAACCAGTGGTTGTTGGACCAAATAGGGGCAAATATCTGTAAAATACTTTGTTCATCAACAATGCATTTAGATTACGCCTGGTAGATGTCCCACGTACGGAAAGATAGAAACATAAAGAAATCGGCACAGAGACAAGAACACATACACGAAAATGACTCATGAAACTTTAGTTCAGCCGTAACATAATAAAAAATTATTCAAGTTCAAATCCAACTCGTCGTCTTCTTCCAGTCACCTGATTCTCATCTTACTTCAAAAGATGAAAAAAACTCTACAACCAAATGCAATTTATAATTCCATTTTCATAATACACTACAAATTCAAACAACAAAGGACGAATTTCACAATATATAATATACATGTAACTTGATATATAAAATTAAATGGGAGACTTCAAGGTGAGTGGCTGCCATGGTGAATAAGAGACAAAGTAGAGGGTAATGTCATCATGAAGATTTTGACGTTTTCAAAAAAAATAATGGTTTAAATTTAGAATTCACTTAGACACAAATGCAAACATAACCAACTCAAACACCATGGGCGTGTGTACTACAGATATTTTTGAAGTTTCATACCTTGCACACGTTGTTAGCCATCCCCATGAAGTCTTTGCGTATAGCCTCCACAGTCGCCCATGGTATCTGTTCGCGACCAGTAGTAATTTGCTGCAGAATACAGACAGCTGGTGTTAATATCCACCAGTGACCAGGGTGGAGCTTAGGTAGGACAATAGGGTCTATGGCCCCTGACAATTTTATAAAAGAAATAATTTTCAGTCAAATCATATATATGAAGTTGTTGAATTGGCGTTCATACATTTCACAATTCCTAACATTGCTATTGTCGTAGGTTCAATTCTAACTTCATCCATATAGACCTTCTTTTATCCTCAACTAGGGATATATTTTTGTTCTCTTTCATTTAATAAAATCAAATGTTTATTTTTTATATTTATTTACATCTTGATTTCATATTATAATTATATGTTAATATTTTTCCAGTTTATAATTAGAAGGATAAGCTAATTTCATTAAATCATAATGATTTTAATAAATGAAATCCAACTAGAAAATAATAAATAAACTATAAAATACATATATCAATTGAACATGATTTGTCAATATATATTATTTAAATAAGTATAGTCTACAGATAGAGCAAATAGTATCATAAAATCTAATAGATAAAATGATGTTCGCTTATAAGTTTATCATTTTATGTTTTGTTATCTTCAATATTTAATAAAAAGTAATGTCGACAAACAACAAATATAATTCAAAATGCTATTATGGTAATTATAAAATCATACTTTTTTTTATAATTTATCACGATCCCATAATTAGAATTTATGATGATTGAAAAATAAAAGAATTGACATATTTAATTTAAATATAAATACTTTTACCTCTTATTAGTAAGTAAATCTATATTTCGTATCCACAAAATTCTTTTCAAGATCTGCCACTACCCGTGATGGCAACTTTCAACGAACACGATGACATCAGTTAAATTATCCTAGAACACAGCACTAATAAATTGGTGTTGTACATTATCCTACACAAATATAGAGGGAGACAGAGTATAAAACTGACGTGAGGGTTGTTGGCGAGAACCATTGAACTCTACTCGAGCTTCGAGTAAGCATCGAGGCCAGCAGTATCAGAACCTATTAAGCAGCACCATATTTTTAATGGATTGCACAACAAATTCATTGCAATGATACATGATTATATGGAAATAGAGACTTACATCGTCCAAAATGGGCTTTTCGGGCTCAAGGGTCTTCAGTGCCTCACATGTGACGGCACAATGAGGATTAGGAACAAGCAGCTCACTACAAATGACATCCATTAGTAGGTTGTGGCCAGCTAAGTTGGAAAGTGGTGGAACACCTTGAGGTTAGAATTCTCACATGAATGTCAACCTTCAATAGAATTAGAAATCCTCATACGAATATATAATCTGCTTGTTGAAAACACATGAATACGAAATTGAATTATAACCACAAGTAAAATTCTCACCTCACATTAATGCTTTCCATACAGACTCTAAAAGAAACCAACACTATCCATCATATGCAAACAGAAGGTAATGTGACAAATGTAAGATAGTATTATCAGGGTTAAACATACTCTTGGTCCAGGACGTTGTTGAATATATATGTAGCTACTGCCAAGTTAAGCCCAACGACTTACATGTCTTCCGTCGAGAAAAATGTCATCGGCATGCCCTGCACACAACGAAAGATGTAGCTGATTATATTAGTTACTTCACTAAGATGAAGCACATTAACTCATATCAGTGTTTGTTGCATAACAAATAAAGATGTTACTGTTACCCCTGGGAGGATGGAATCGACTCCCTTTGCCCATCTACTCTTATCGACATGTGAAACCTGTAAGAAATTCTGCTGCTCAGCCTATTTCATAGCCAGG
The DNA here is from genome assembly GCF_003086295.3 of Arachis hypogaea. Lineage (NCBI taxonomy): Eukaryota > Viridiplantae > Streptophyta > Magnoliopsida > Fabales > Fabaceae > Arachis > Arachis hypogaea. The sequence continues at coordinate 119,275,767 of NC_092038.1, forward strand.
ATGTCCCTGTTGCTGTTGTAGGGGCATGATTCCTTTGTTTCGTTATTTCCTCTTCTAGCATTGAACAATTTCCTTTTCCCCTTGGAGGTTTAGTTTTATATCTCCTTTTCAACACATAATGGATTCTAGTGTCCTTCCGTCAAAATGTGATGATATCTGTCCTCCAGGTTGGAAGGTGGTGTGGGGATGGGATGATAGTCCGAATCGTTAATTTTGGAGGGTGACAGCTTGTTGCGTCGCTTGTAGGTTTGCAGTGTTGTCCCAACTTGTTTTTTGGTGGCAGAAGGGGTGGGAGTCTTCATGTCGAAGGAGTTACATGGCATTCCCGAGTTGCTTGGTCAACCAGTTCCGTGTTGAGACAGTTCTGCGGTCCGATAAACTTCTTTAGGTCGTCAATCTGGACCTGGATACCATCCATTATTCCGAACCAACAATGAGAGCATCCCCAACGTGACCTTGGCTGCAAATTCACCATCCCTGCGTGGGTTTAAAAAGTCAACTTTAGCACAGTCGATGAGTTTTAGTCAATTGAACTATAACAACAACATAGCAGCAGCATAACAACTTTAAAAATGGGACTAAATCCTAAGACATGCAAATAAGATTTCTCATGTAAGTGGAGCATCAATACAGATTATTGTAATACTCAACAGTACTTACGATTGCAGAGAATCAGCTGTTGGGGACCCGGTTATGCCTTCGATGCAGAGTCACGGGATATAGTTGGACCATCCCCGAAGTCCTCCATCTGATCTGCCAAAGATATCTGAATCGATCTGTGGTTTGGTGCCTCCATGCCTGCAACTTTTGATCAACGGAGGTATCAACAAAAACTTGTATAAATAGTAGCATGTAAAATAACAGAATCCCTGCCCGTGAAGGATCCCCACAATGGAATTGCTTCATTGTCTTCGTTCGGGGATGACGGCAGCGGGAGGAGGAATTGATGGTGGTATTAGGTGGTTTATGGTTAAAGGTCACAGTGTCATTAGACATATGCAGTTTCATCAGATTGTGATGTTCATTTAGTGAGCTTTTTAAATTTTTTTCATCAATCCAAGGCTACTGCATTTTTTATGTAACTAGTCCAATTGCCTGCGCGTTGCGCGGTAATAACTGCTAGAAAAACAGAGATTATACATCAACTAAACCAAATAATATGAATTCGCTAATAATCCATTCTTATAAATTTTCTTTTAATTTTAAAAAAATTTAATGTAGTCTTTTATTTATACATTATACAAAGTTTGGTTATATAAATTTTTTTATTGGAAACAATTTTTTTAACTGTCATATTTATTAATTGTTTAAAAAAGACTAACTGTCACATATAAATAGAAAAAAAAATTTGAGAAAAAATATTTAACCATAATTATAGGATATACACAACTTTCGTTAATTGCTTGTATATATTTATAAATTTATTTTATAAAAAGTAGCTAACCAATATTTTATACACATGTTTATTTAGGAATTTAATATTGACATAATAAATAATTATAAAAATTTTCATCCCATGAAAATGACAACCTCATGTTTTCGCTATTAGCAAATGATGGTGAACCGCACAGGTTTGATAAAACGTTGTGAACCGGAGTGTTTGAAAAATCCGGACCAATTGGATATTTTAATTATTTTTTAAAGCTAATATAAAAAACCCTAGTCTGAACTCTGGAGCCCAACTCACCAAAAAAGCCTCTCCGACTCACTGACTTCTATCTATTCCTAACGGCACATAGCCACACACAAACCACAGATCTGGGCGCTGGATCTCACCTTGACATCGCCGCCAACGCATGCTAACCGTCGCCGCTGCGGCTTTCTTCTACTCTCGTGGCTGTGCTTTCCTGCTTCTTCCTCATCAGATCTTGTTGTCGCCCATCGTCGCCATCACTGCACCTAACGCCCTGCCTCAGTCCTCCTTCTCTTCTCGGCTTCTCGTGTATCGCGCCTCCCTCTGCCTCTGTAGGGGGTTGTTGCTGCTCGTCTCTCATCTTTGGATGTTGTTGCTGCACGCTGACCTGCGTCATGGATTTTGTCGTTTGTCTCTGCCCGTTGGCAGACCACCGAAGGTTACTTAATCTTTTTGCCGTGAGAATTGAATTTGTGAATTTGTTGTATGGGAGATTTGATAATTACCAAACTTATTCTACAGATATCTGATTTTGTGTTGGTTGGCTAATTTTGAATTGCGAAAGAAAATGTTTGGTGATTGGTATCTAGTTATTTAATTTTACTTCGATGTTATGATATAATGATTATGCTAAAGTGCTAATACAAATAATAAACATGTACCTTATTTTCAAATTTGATTTAGAGGGCACTGGAAATCACCATTGTTTGAATTGATTGTTGAGTGGTTCTAATTGATTGTTAATTGTTAATATACTCGATCGTTACAATACGATTATTGATTGCCTAATTAGGCATCGTTGCCAATTGAAAAATATTGATTGTGAATGTGACCGTATGATTAGAATTAAATAATATTTTCTATTAGAATTGATTGATAACTGTTAATAGATGGATAGAATTGATTAGTAATTGCTTGATTGATTAATTTTAAATCGATAATAAACTCTGTTGCTTCTTTCAAATAACTAATTTCTTAATTGAAATTGATATTTTTCAGTTTCTCCTTCAGATCTTCACATAAAAGATATTGAATTATTCTAGTAATATATGTATGTTATGCACTTTCTAATTTTGTTAATAACATAAAAGTTATGCGTGTTTGTTGTGATTATGTGAAAAGAAACTGATCGTAACTTTTTGTATGTCACATCAGTGATTTGTGATTTTGCTTTACGAATGCAATAATCATAGCACAAAGGCCACACATATATTTTCGGAAGATCTCCTTGAAAAGTTTGAGTTGTTAATTGTAATTGCTATATTTCTCCTTGGTTGGTTGAGTTTAGAATCATGGAATAACAATGAGAGGTGTTTCGGAATATCTAGGTATATAAAATGAATAACAAAAATTATAATCCCAGCAATTTCCAAAATATTTCAATATTCACATCTTCATATATTTTTGTTAAGTAGTTTGGAATTAATTGCATTATTTACTGTTTGGGATCTGTATCTGTACCCATCTTGTTCAGGGATCTAACTGTTTTTTTTTACTGTATTTAACTTTTTTTTGAACCTTCCTCCCGAGTTGAATTCCTCACGACCTGGCTGAAAGCATCTGCTGTTTCCCTCGGTAAAGTTTCTCTTGTATATCTCGACTAAAAGGTATTGCATTATTCCTACTAATATATATATCTTACGCACATTCTAATGTCGTTAATAATAATAATAAATATTTGTAAAAAAAGTGATTCTGTAAGTTTTTTTTAATGTACATATAAGTGGTCTGTAAGTTTCCTTTTCAATAATCCTATAAAAAAACTCATACGGACAAAATTTTTTTGTTGCGGAAATTTAAAGAATAGTTTAAAAATTCATTCAACGTGAGAAAAGCAAATACTTACTGAGGAGTGCTAGGGGCCAGCAACTTTTGTGTTTTGTAACCATTCGTTGGCCATCAATAGTGTTTTTTATGGTGTGAGATTACATTTAACGGTAGAAGATCACTCACTTTTCTTTTGATGGTTAAGTGCTGGCCGCAAAACATAAAAATTGCTGGCCTCCTAGATATTTTCATACTTAAAATCACTATTTTATTTATTTAGCTGTACCTACCTGATATGTATTTTCTTTCGAGAAATATATCTATAGATGGAAAGATATTTATTAGTGAATTACTGGTTGGTGTATTAATTTTTGGCTATAGAGTAGTTATATATATTCATTATTTATTAGTGAGAAAAGCAAATACTGAGAAATCACTATTTAATTTATTTAGCTGTCCCTACCTAATATGTATTTTCTTTCCAAAAATATATTTATACACGAAATGATTTATATTATTAGTGAATCTGTTTTAGTGACTGGCTTTGACACCCATCTAAATCTGAAACACAAATATAAATTTTTTGAATGTGAAAGAAGTTAATTGTACAATTTTAAATTTCATTGTATATCTTTTTTTCATTGATATATTTAGAAATGATGTTATACGAATAATTGTTTTGATATAAAATTCGTGTAATAATTTATGGTTGTATATTTTCTTCCATCTCTATCTCTATATTCATTTCTCACACCAAAATGTCCTCCATTGTATATTCTTCTTATATTATGACTGATGAGCTATTTAATTTTTAATTGTAATTGTAGTTTGGTTTTAATGAGTTAACTTTAAAGCTGAGGATCATCATCATTATGAATATACACTCGCGCAAGATTTGGGTTAGAGGTCTTAAATTTTTTGTGAGCGGGCAACATGAAAAATATAAATTAAGAGAGAAAAAATTGAAAATTAAGATGGACTCAAGTAAAAAATTAGAGACTTAGAATTTACAAATTATTAATTTGGGGAGGCTATTGCCCTCTTATTAACGTAGCTCCGTTACTGGATTTAATGATTTCATTTTAATTTTAAAAAATTCTGTAATTGTTTCATACGACAAATATGGATCTCCAATAAAAATTTTTATTTCACTGAAAGCATTATATTTTTTTTGACCAATAAATTTAATTCAATTTGCTCGTATAAATACTTTTTTTGCAATCTTGTTTTTGATAATCTCCAAAAATCAAAATACTAATAAGCAATCGTTTGTTTCGTTCAATTTGTTAATTTATGCTAATTATTATTATTTTTATACACGCATATGATTTTTTGGGGGCTTTGAGCCACTATTTTAAATGTCTCAAAAAAAACATTTTTACATAAACTACTCAACAACGCATATGATTTTTTTTCTTGGCTTTGAGCGACTATTCTAAATGTCTCAAATAAAAAAAAATTGTTTTACATAATAAACTCAACAATTATTTACTTTGTAATACTATATGAGTAGCAATTAAATAGTAGATAGTTTACTAAAAAATTGTTTTTGGTAAAAGTAGTGTTATAATGTAACGCTATAACTTAACAAATTAAAAATATTATTCTGAATTAAACTATTGATGACATAATTGTCATGGCATTTTTTGTTTAAATTTTCAACAACTTTATGTCGTATTTTTTAATAACAGTTTATACAGTTCATTCATGTTTTTACAGTGAGATATTATATAATTGAAAAAAAAGAATCAACGACTACTATGACATGTTTTCTGAAACACAAATTTAAAATGTCAGTTAAAAAACTTTACCTGGCGTTTTCACATTTAATCAAACCACCTAAAAAAAATTTTATAAGTAAATCATACATGATTTTTTATTAATTAAGCCGTTGATAGATGTTAAGTTGCTTCTGGTTATTTTATTATTCTTGAGATTATATTACAAAGTAGAGAGATGTTAAGCTACTATAGTTATGATGGTTAATATGATCCTGCATATTTTGAGTATCTGTTCTATTACTGAACTCAGTTGTAAACTTGTCGCTTTATTCTTCTTCAGACTAACATGGTTTTAACACTATGATTTTGTCTATGCTAGATAATTCCTAATAAACAGTGAGCAACAGGAAGCATTGCATGTCAAGATGCTGATATGATACATATCTACATATAAGGTTAGTGAGTCAAGATATGCTTGATTTATTTAGACATCAAATAATTTCTTGGCTTTATCTCAATTATAATATGTTTGTTTCTGGTGGATAATCTTGCATGAGTATGTTATTTTGTATTTTGAAATAGATATAAACTTCATAGAATTAAGTATATCAATAGATATCATATATTGTGAATGATACTAAGATTATAAAATACATGTAACTATCATAAGTTAAAAGATAGGATAAATTCGACCTTAAAAATCTTAGAAGAAACAACCTTGAGAAGTCATTAAAAGAAGCTTTTGCTAATAACAATAAAGCAATAAAACATATGCTTAAAACAAAAAAAATGTCAAATCTAAGATTATATTAGCACCTTTCTATAAACAAAAGTCTTCCTTCTTCGGCGTGATAGGTTTCCTGTGATAAAATTAAAAAATAGTCATAATAAATATTCATATCACAATAAAACTTTTGAAAGGGAATAAAATACATTCGAAATATTACCTTCAATCCAGATTTCTAAAAACTTCATTATAGACAACATTATCAGTCACAGTTGACTCTTTTCCTGCTTCATTAGAAATTAGTATCTTGAGACCTTGTCTAGTTGTTACTCGAGAAAGAGCCACGTACAGTTGACCGTGGCTAAAAACAGGCTTCCTTAAAAGTAAGCTCACATTAGATAACGATTGACCTTGACTCTTATTTATGGTCATAGCATAGGAAACCATTATAGGAAACTGTCTTCGATTAAATTTAAAGGGGATCCTATGATCAGAAGGGGACAGGTTCATACGTGGTATGAACACTTTTTGTCCTGCATTATTACCAGTAATTACTTTGGCTTCAATAATTCGTTTCCCAAGCTGAGTAACAATCAAACGTGTCCCATTGCATAAACCCGAAGAATGATCAATGTTTCTAAGAAGCATAATCGGTATACCAACCTTCAATTTGATTTCGTGGTTTGGAAGACCGGAAGACTTGAGACCATTGAGAAATTCAGGGGTGTGAACAGCTGCAGCAACATCTGTTTGTGTCTCGGACTTGCAAGCCATATCAGCACTGAAGTAAGAAACATGCTGTCTTTGATTAATCTTCATCATATATTCATTAATCTCATCTACAGTCTGAAGTGTTGGTGCCAAGACGGCTCTATCTTGTAAATTCTTCTCGTCATCTGGATCCTCAATGTAATTCTTGAATGTAGATGTTACAACAGCTTCAACTGGATTATTCCAATCTTTTATCAAGATGTCATCTGGAATTTTGATTCTACCAATACCATCAGAAATCTCACCGATCTTTCCATCTCCTATCTTCAATAACCAATCTGCAAACTCCCTTAAGCTTTGATCAGATCCTTCAATGTTGTTAGATCCCTTTAATCTCATGTTTTGAGTCAACTTCAACACCTTATAATGATCCCACAAATAAGATGAATTGATGGTTGCATTAACTACATCTTGTCTCGAACCTTTCGGTATTACGGGTAAAATCTGTCGAAAATCACCTCCAAACACAACTGTTTTACCGCCAAATGGTAGATTTTCACTATTGGAGTTCACAATCTTAAGCAAATCTCTCATGGTACGATCAAGAGCTTCAAAACAAAATTTATTGACCATTGGAGCTTCATCCCATATAATCAACTTAGATTTCACTATCAACTCGGCTAATTGGCTTCCTTGTCTAATGTTGCAAGTTGAAAATTGGTCAACATTTAAAGGGATTGCAAATCTAGAATGAGCCGTTCTACCGTCAGGAATTAGCAAAGAGGCTATACCGCTAGAAGCAACTGTTAATACAATTTGGCCTCTTGAACGCAAAGATGCAGCAAGAGTTTGCCATATGAATGTTTTCCCTGTACCACCATAGCCATATAGAAAGTATAAACCACCCTCACCCCGGTCGACACTGTTGATAATAGTATCGTAAACATTCTTTTGCTCAGTGGTCATCTTGGCAAGATTTAATAAATACTTTGACCCTAAGTCTTGTCTGTCGTACAACAGTTCGTCATTGATTAGGTTATTATTTGAAAGATCGCAAGACATCCCATCCTCATAATTAATGTTAGGAAAATGCATGTCAGGGTAGTCCATTAGACTACGATTATTCCTCTTGAGAATTGTCTCAACTTCTATGAGAGTGAGATTTAACAACTCATTGTCGGATATTGTTAGTCCTACATTAAAAAAAAATCAAGTGCAAACATTGATATAGAAATATGTCATTTGAAAATTAGAAAAATCTAGAAGCAAGTTAATACCTGGATGGTTAAGTAGTCTTCTTCTATTATGAAGTATACCATCGGAGAGTATTTTCCATGTCTTCTCCCAAACATATAGGGGTCTAGTCATTGAGTTAGAAAACAAAAGAGTGGCAAATAGATTCCTAAGGTACTCGCCAGAACCCCAAATGCTTGCTTCTTCAATTGCTTCAATATATTCCCTGTCATCATCCAACAAACCGCGAGCAAAACATGCCTCCCGAAATGATTTGTAAACAACACCATTGTATGTTCGAATGTCCTCATAACTTGTTGGTCCTTTCACCAAATTGAGAAGTATCCTAAGATAATATGACTCCCCCGAAGAAGGAGGAACAAAATAAACACGACCAATTACATGATGTGACCTTCTTCGATGCCATTTCTTGGAATTAGCATTCCATACAAATTTGGAAGGAAAGTCTACATAGCTCAACTGTTTTGCTTCCTCGAATTCACGATTTGCTTCAAACCATGCCAAGAACATGGACTGATTGATAGTTGGCCTTTCGACCACATCTTTTAATGATTCGTGATCTTTGAATAAAACAATCTGTTCGCTTGGCAAGTGAAAAGGTAGGCGGATGACTGCTGGGTACCTGTAATGGATATCATATCCCATAATTCGCCAAGCTGCTTCGCATGGAGATAAATACCTACAATCATAGTACATCTTTATCTCGTCAATCTCATCACATAATGATTCTGTAGACCCCTCGCGGTAAAAAGAAGCAGTAACACGGTCATGACCCTTATTAACATACTTGAATAAATATTTAATTGACCTAGATTGATTGCACCACTCAACATTGATGTGAGCACCATATTTTAACAATAAACTTCGATTGTGTGGAACAACCCATCTGTTATCTAATTCAACCCCAGATTTCTTTATAGTTCTCCCAGTGTCTCTGCGGCGATAAACGGGATATCCATCATCATCAATAGAAGTGGAATCAACAAAACGCTTAGGAAAATTCCTCAAGCACCTACCATTGTCCATACATGGTGAATCCTTTAAGGAAGCTCCACATGGACCATGAATCATCAAGTTACTGACTGCATCATAGTACTTTGCATCAACGCTTTTATCTGGTATTTCCGCAGATATAATGTTATCAATATCATCAGGAGTAGGGTACTTGTCCCCTTCATGAAGAAATAACAATATATGTGCATGAGGCAAACCACGCTTCTGGAATTCAATAGTGTATACCACTGTGAAAAGAACAAATAATAGTTAATAAGACTTTAATTTGTATAAAAAGTTTGTCATTATGTTGTTACAAAATGTAACTAATTTATCTAACCGACTAAATTACTTAAAAAAAATACCTGCAACGACCCTTCCAAATAACATATTCACACGAAGATCTTTAATCAAGGTATCTAGCTTCATTTTAAACATTCTACATACAATGTCAGGCCTGTCTTCAGCTTTTAGTCCCCTTGTAGACAAATGATCCACTATTTCTGGCCATTTAGGATTGCATGTAAAGGTCAAGAATAAATCTGGATAACCAACTTTGGTACAAATTGTCATGGCATCTTGATAATTCTGAATCATGTATCTAGGACCTCCAACAAAAGTTGCTGGTAAGACTATACGTCTACCGTGCGTAGTTGCAGAATTATCTCCATTCACAACAGCTTCACATATACCTTTGTAGAGATCACACCGTACATTTTCCTGGTGAAAACGATAGTAATTTAGTCGAGATGATTCGATCATTGAGTAAGCATCTACTATGAATTGTTGGAATAGTCGTCTAGAATAAAGCAAAGGAGAACCGTCCGAGAATCTTTCCTGAATATAAAATGCAAAATAGTCCCTCATGGTTATGCACTTTTCTTCGTTGTCATTCTTTCTTTTAATGCGATTAAGTGGTATATGCTCTCGAAACCCATCCTCTCCGTATGGAAACAAAATTGGATACTGTAATCCAAGATAAGATGGATTGAGTTCAGTTATACGCTGAAGAGATCCACTTCGGGTTTGAACAACAATATCTCTCTCCGTTCGTGATGCATCAAAATCACCCACAATTAATCCAGCCACTTCTGATACTGAGGGCAAATTATATCTTCTTCCATCTCGTCCTCTCTTACCAATAAGCCTAAGCTTAACATTTTTTTGAGTTCCATTGTTCAAAGAGTCTCTAACCATGCGAAATGACTTTACCAACACATTATTTTTATCAAGCATCTCCTTCAGTTCTTGGACAATTAGCATATCAACTTTGCTCCTATGATCATTTCCACTGTCCAAAATTGAATCACTGCTTTATTATATGGTTCATGAAATTGTTAAACTCGATTAAGGACTAACTTTAATGTCTATAATTAGATAAACCCTACTAAAATACTAAAAGAAATATAATCAGTGATTATTTCTTAATTTTAAATCATGTTTAATTCACTTTATAAAGAAAAGAAATCATATTAATATATCTTGATTGAGCACCCTTAACAATGCAAAAAGACAAATAAATCTAATAAATTAAATTTATTAATTGAATGAAATTTAACAGAGATACACCACTAAGAATATATACCTTACAACTTGGATTCTGTTAGATATCTCATTGTCTGTGTCATATATATATAATTGAGCAAATTTAGCAGTTGATCCTTCAGGGGGAATAAGACTGCCAAGAAGGTGGTAGTTTTGTCCACATAGTATAAATGTTGGTGGACCTCTGCCTCGATTAATGACTTTGTCGACTTTACCACCCAAAGATGTGAATGCAAACATGCTATTGTATGTTCGAAGATTCTCACAAAAGTTCTTGCTTCTATCATCGTTATTCCACATTAGACGTTGAAGAATAGGAGGAGGTTCTTTCGGTTGAGGCAACTGAACCTGACCTCCTCTACAACACAGCGTGTACTTAGGAATAGTTGCATTATAATGTTTTCCAATTCTTTCATCATACCAAAAGAGAGCATTACAAAATTCACACTCATAGATGCATTCACCATGGTTAATATATTCTGCAACATACACACATGATAAAATAGAAATCCGAGTTAAATTCTTGCTATTTTTTAATTCAATAATTAATAACTATAAGTACGACTTGTGAGACCAACCTTATTAAGAGCATATGTGAATCTAAATTTAGTAACCTTAGTCTATTTTTACTAATTACTATAATATCACAATAATTTATTGCAGTTTAACAATGGAAACCACATTACCTTCTGTATATACCGAATTGTTGCACGCTGTCTCCTCGCCTAAGAACAAACATTAAAAAATTAGAGGATTAACTAAAAGTTAAAGTGTCTGTACACTAAAGATGGAAATTAATTACCGATTCCCTCTAACAACATATCTGTTACATTGACAGCCCCATTATTTAATGTTTCATCAGCTGTTAGCAAAGGATCTTCTGCATTGAGTGATATACCAAATTTAAATACAAAATTTATTAATTCGTGTAACTAAAAGCCAATATAATCTAAAAATAAATGTATTAATGCAAAGTTTCATAATAGAGATGTCAAGTATTTTACCTTCCAAGATTGATGAATTCCTATTGCTTAAACAATCATTGGTTTGAGAATGTATCGGGAAAATGTTCTTAGGATGTATCGGTTCCTGAGCTGTGATAGCAGTCAAAGTGCTCTGCATTGTCAATCCCACATGCAAATCATCTGCTTTCTTTGAAACATAGTTCTGCGTCTGATCTATAATGGAGAATAATACATCGTCAAAATAAACAAAATCTTCAATCTGATGCAAGGTTACAAAGTTTTTTCACTAAACATAGGGATTTATACTTACCGTGATGACCTTTACTTGTACTGTTGCTACTCTGTACATTTCCATCCCTAAAAAATAAGTCTCCAATCCTAGCTCTTTTGCATCTCAAATCTATTAACTTATAAATGACAAATAATAAGATTATTACACAAAAACCAAGTACCAAGTTCTTATAATTATGCAATAATAATTATATGAATAAACAACGACTAACTGACCATTTGGAGAGCCTTTAGTCTGATTAATGGTTGATTCACAAATCTCTTCCGATGGATCACATTGACATCCCTGACCATCTTTTGAAAGTATGTGTTCTGGAGTATAATTTTCATGTATGTTTTTTATGCTTTTCACATTTGATATTGCAAATGAGACTGAATATGTGTCATAAGTAACTTGATTTTCGAAATTATTGAACTTATGAAAAAGCTAACACCAGAATGAAATTCCATAAGACTTGCACAGGTTATTTCATTGATATCAAACATCTAAGTTATTCCAATAATCCAAGTATATATCTCACTAAGTTCCTAATATTTTGATTCAAAACATTCATGGTAGCATTCAAAAAAAGGATTCTTTATCATGTTCAAAACACTTGAATTTACATATAGTAAGCTGAAAACAATCAATTACCTTGATTGTCTTGTTTAGATGAAGAGTTTGAACCAAAAATCATAGGTCTAATTACATTGAGAGAAGAGCTTATATCTTTCAAAGCTGGCCGTCTAGCAGCTCCTGATAGATAACATTAAGGATACAAAGTGAATCTAAAGATATTTATAATACAATCTATCAAAGATTTTAAGTGGAGAAATAAACTATATATATAATACCAATTTGACCTTTGATAGAAAACTGTTTAGCACGGTTTTGGATTAGAAATTCCTTCCTTTTGGCCCTTGCTGTTCTGCATAATTCCTTGTCCATAGTGTGAAATTGAAAACTCTTTTCTGACAGAATGGTTTATGTTGTTTAGGGACCTGCTGATGTGAGTGCCATATTTACATTGAAAGGAGCTTCATAAAGGTGGACTAAATAACAACAACGTACAAAGAGAGCTCCACAAACAGGTCCTTGCTAAAATTACTCACTTTTATTTCAAGTATAAATAATACTAAATGAGAACTTAATATATTCAGAATTCAGATATATTGTGGTTAGCAGAAATATATATGGGTCTCAAAATTTCAAATCATTGACTTCTTTATGATGTCCGTCATTTGTTATTTTAATAATTAAAAATGTAGCTTAGCATGAAACTTCTTCCCTGACACCCAACCTAACTATGACACACAACCTAACTATAGTGATTGCTCCTAAGCAATAGATGATGCTATTACATAGAAACTTGTGGCAACTATGATCCAAAAAATTTGGGATTTGTTAAATCATTTCTATGTGTAGATCATAGCATATCTATGAGTTTCGTATTGAAATCTTAGTAGCATCTAAAAGGCTGGATTTGAAAAATATCTTTTATATATATCTAGTAGCTTGTTCTATTATAATATATTATCTATTAATATGTATCAAGTACCGAAACTTATATTATCTATTATTAATATGTATTATAATATATTTCAAGTACCGAAACTTATTATAATAACTGAAAGTTCTGTGTTGCTAATGAAATTCAAATCTAATTTCAACTAAAACAAATGAATATTAGAGGGGTAAATCTAATATAAGATGCCTCATAAGCAAACCCAAATTGAATAGGTGAATTCAAAACACAACAACTAAAGATATATTGCACGGGAACATAGAGAAAATCCATTAAAATAACACAATACATAACCCAGACTGAAATATAGATTGATAACAGCAACACTAACTGCTCTAAGGATTAAAAGACATAAAATTAAATATTAAGGATTGAACATCCCTTGCAATAATAAGCTTAAGGACTTGATCTCGATCTCTTCCATCCAAGTTCTGTAGAATAACTCTTTGCTCTGATTTTTTTTAATGTTCAAACTCTTCAATATATTGCACAGGAACACATAGAGAAAATCCATTAAAATAACACAATACATAACCCAGACTGAAATATAGATTGATAACAGCAACACTAATTGCTCTAAGGATTAAAAGACATAAAATTAAATATTAAGGATTTAACATCCCTTGCAATAATAAGCTTAAGGACTTGATCTCGATCTCTTCCATCCAAGTTCTGTAGAATAACTCTTTGCTCTGATTTTTTTTAATGTTCAGACTCTTCAAACAATCTCAGTATTATGACGATCATTGATCCTCATAGGTGCTTTTGCTCCATTACATAATGATTATCATAAAAATATTATAAATGATGATTATTAATCTAGTATGTTTTAATCTTTTTCCTGATCATTTGTCTATTTATATCCATTATCATCTTGACATTACTATCATATAAAAAATATATAAAAAAAGAATGGAATTCCTATCTCATTCAAAGTCATAATCTCAAGTGGATGGATATAGTCCTCACCAACCCAATTAATCCAGAACACAACACCATTCAGCCATACGCTATCGGCCCTAACTTCTGAATTACTTGTCTTCGATGACATGCTCAGTCCAGTGTTCATTCGAGAATCGTAAAATGTGAACTCCAGCCTCCTGTCTCGAAAACTCCTCTTATAAGCGTGAACTACATAGTACTGATCAATGCCACTTGTATATCCAAAATTATATATACAAACAGCATGCAAAGAACGAACTGATCCAGGATCTTTTAAAATTCTTGTTCGCCTTGTTAGAGGATTCCACAGCATGATCTCGGATGGAGTCCATGAAGGCTGTACCTCAAACACACCAACCCATGTCACA